>NC_022018.1:3604307-3624620 GCF_000317375.1 Microtus ochrogaster | reverse complement strand
AAAAAAAAGAAAAGAACAGGCTCTAAGAGATGACAAACATGACAAAATAAAATATAATAAGATGAAGCAAAATCATTATATCAAAGTTAGACATGCAACCCAACATGAGGAAAAGAGTCCCAAGAGTCCGAGCCCCACTTGTTCCAATAGTCAGGATTCCTATACAAGTATTAACCTGAAAACTATAATATATATGCAGAGGACCTAGTGCCGAGCTGTAGGTCCTGTTCCTGTTTCAGTCTTGTTTGTGCCCTGAACAAATGATTCAAAGGGTGTTGCTCTCCTGGTGGCCTTCATCCCCTCTGACCCTTTCAATCATTACACTTCCTCTCCTGCAGGATTCCCTGAGCTCTAAGGAGACGGATTTGATAGAGACCTCCTTCTAATGACTTATCACATTCAAAAATAAATGTAATCATTCAACCTCTGCGATTTTTCAATCTGCAGTGGATAGTAATTAACACAAATACCCACAACCCAACTATCCATGGTGTAGAAAATAAGAGATTTCGGAGCACTTAGAGAAAAAGGAGAAATCTTTTTCATACCCCCATTAGGCTCAAGGACATTGTGGAAGATTGGCTTGAAAGAGTGTAGGATCCTGTCATAGTAGATGACTACTAAGAAACATTAGCTTTTGTACACAGCAGGGAACTGCACAGATGAACTTTTAGCAATTGTGACAGCATTCACAGAAGATACGAAAGGCAATGCAAAACCAAATCCCAATAAGACGGTTGTGGTGGGGGTGAGCATACAATCCCAGTCCTACCCATGGAGCACTTGGTAACTGTCAGTTTTCAAGAGGAAGAGACAATTTACTCTGAGGGTGTAGCCCTTGGAAAGTAAACCAGTGAAAGGTCACACATCCTGTCTGGGCATCACAATTGGTCTTGAAGAATTTAAGAACACAGAAAAGGACAAAGATGCAGATAGAAAGGGAAGGAAGGGTATAGGAGGATGTGAAGGAGGAGTTTGAATATGATCAAAGCACATTGCATGAAACTGTAATGGAAGTATTGCAAATAAGTACATAACTCAAAATAACAAATGCCTTGTGTCATGCAATAATAAAATGTCTAAATGGTATATCCACAACAATGTTTAGATATAATAGTTTAGTTTGTTGTATACAGTTGTGACCATGGCTTAAGTAAGATTAATTTTTTACAAATCTAGCATTAGCCTCAAAACCATTAAGAAAAAAAGTGTTAATGTTGTACAACTTTCCTCCCTGAAACATTAATTCATGCTTCATGGAATGAACTATTTCTTTTCTTTCACCTTTGTTTCTTGTATGTCATTAAATAATTAGGAATGCTATTATTAAGTAATGGAGTCTAACTTGATAAATACTCCCTGAAACAAAAGTTATAACTCACAATTTTAATTGTTTAGAAAAATATTTAATATAGACATGGAAAATTGTGAAATTTTATATAAAAAGTGAAATATGTGCTAACTTGAGTTAGTTATTGCAATAAGCTACAGAAATTAAAGGTTAAGTTGTATGGAACACCAAACTATCTCTTAGATGTTCTCTTGAATACTTAATTACTTGTATTGTTTAAGATACATTTTTCTCTCACTTCCATGTTTGTAGTAGTTATACAGACATCTCTTAATAGTTATATAATGGGCTATAAACCTAAAAATGTTGGTGAAAATGTTTCAGAATTAAGCCATATGCTACAATTGGTCATGTCTTACAAATTACTTGCTCAGGACACTTATAAAAAACATTTAATGTGTTTTTGGTAATTGTATTATTTATCATTTCCTCTTTCCTTCCCTCCTTCCAAACACTTTCACACACCCCTTCTTATTCTTTTCCCTTAATTATTGTTATCTACATGTGTATATATGTATATATATATGAACACTTTAAAGACATATTTTAGCTTGTATAAAACCTGAGTATGATTAATTTGCTCAAGTGTAGCAAAATATATCATTTATAATTATTTTCAAGTAATAAGTTTTGATTAATTTGTACTTAAATATTAATGAAGAAATGAAAACTTGTGAAAGCATAAACATATTGTGAGCTAGTATCCAGAAGGTGAAAAGCACCTAGGAAAAACCTTTGCAGCATGTCCACCTATATTCAAACAAATAGCACTCCTGCGAAGAAAGCTTGTTTGGGCAACTGTTTGAGTTATGTTGAGGCAATCTTATTTAAATGAATGTGAATGATTTTTATCATCAAAACACCAGGAACCATCCTCTCTAGCACACTGGCTGAAGAAAAACTAATAAAAGCATGTAGAAGGTGCAGCAATTTCCCTGTAAAGAATTTACTGCACAATACTCTCCATAAAGTGTTCTTTCTAAATTCTTTCTATACAGCACCAAGGAATATATTTTATTTATGGACATATTCTCATCACTGATCAGATAAAGTTTAAATTAATAAACTGTTTCTATAGGTTATGATGCGAGGAATGTGAAATAAACAGCTTTTATGATTATTGTCATATCGTTTGGAAAGATAGAAATTTTGTAGTTACTTTTTATCATTTTTGAGGCAGACTAGTGATTTTTAGATCTTTCTTCTTGCCACACTGAACACACAATCCTAAGGTGGCTTTGAATGTCTGAAGCTACTTTGGTTTTTCTTCTCCTGTGGTTGTGCTGACAAAGAACAACCCAGTACCATTTTCCTGGTCCCAGATGGAAGCAGAAGCCTCTCTAGTGTCCTTCTATAATCTGATTTCTTAAACTGTCTCATGTTTTACTAATATGTTTCCATAAAAAAAAAGGAATTGTGGGGCTGGTCTATTGGGAGCTCACCAAGGCCAGCTGGACTGGGCCTGGAAAAGCATGGGATAAAACCGGACGGACTCTGAACATGGCGGTCAATGAAGGCTGATGAAAAGCCAAGGACAATGGCACTGGGTTTTGATCCTACTACATGTACTGGCTTTGTGGAAGCCTAACCAGTCTGGATGCTCACCTTCCTAGACCTGCATGGAGGGGGGAGGACCTTGGACTTCCCACAGGGCAGGGGACCCTGACTGCTCTTTGGACTGGAGAGGGAAGGGGAGAGGAATGGGGGGAGGGGGGAATTGGGAGGCTGGGAGGAGGCGGAAATTTTTTTCAATAAAAATAAATAAAAAAATTGTGAAACACAAAAGTATTTGGAATTCAAACACACATATACCCTGGGTAAAATGTGGTTGCTAGGTACAAACTCTACCATTTAGCTAAATTTCCAACCACCCCCTTTTTTAAATTATTATAACAACAGTTTGATCAAATTTGGACTCAGTTTAGGATAATGTTTTCATCTTTCTACTTGCAAATGTCTTTAAAATCTTTTTTGGCTGGTAATGATCTCTCTCTGGTTGACCAAGGATTGTGTCTGGATGATCAAAAGATGGCTCTGAATGACTGTGAGGTCTGCCTGATTGACCTTGAGATCTTGACCCATAAGATTTCTATCTTTATTATCAAAAGTATGTTAGGTAATATTATTGTTATTCAGAGAAGTAAGTGCCTGGGGGAGCCTTTGTTTTAGATTTCTCTGAATGGCTATCTATTACCTGGAGATAATTTCTGAATACTGGCCTTGATTTACTTCTAAATTTTATCTCTGTGTTTTGGGTTTTATCCGACTCCATTCAGGTCTTACATTGTCATGCTCTCTTTAATTAAAAACTACTTTTTATAGTATATGTTCAATTTATTGAACATTCATCAAGTGATAAGGTCTATTCAATAATAATATATAAAATTATCATATGAATTGTGGCCTAATTTGTGGCAAATGTGGCATTCAATTTTCAAGTGTTCTATGCCTTTATTTAACCTAAAAAAATCAAAACCTCACAGAATTATTTGAAAAATAAACCTTTTATTTTTCTCTTTATTCCATATACAAATATCTTTTAAAATGGTATGTTATACTATATAGAAGAAAGCTAATAAATTATATCTTCATTATATTTTTTTCTTTAGGCATGCAATTATTTTGACTCAGAAGTTTATGCTAAATTGATTAGTTACTCATTCAGCTAACCTTAAATCTTAGTCTATATTTTAATTATGTCTTTGTCATTATTACATTACTAGTAGGCATATTTCCATGCCTGGTTTATTAATGTCTTTTACATTGTGTAATTTTGTGTTTAAGCCAACACAAGTCAAAAATATAATTTTATTCACTGTCATTTCTATTTTCACCTTTTCTGATACCTATTATCTCATCTCAGTTTTTACATCTTAATATTTTTGTCTCAAGAAAGATTTGTACTTCTTGATCATAAAATTACTATTTTATAACATAATTCCTGCTTAAAATTTCACTTATGAATGTAACTGCTATTTTTATAAATCTTTCTTGTCTTGTCTAACTCCATTACAATCTGCTTATTTATGCTCCTACTGCCTTTTACTCCTATTTTACACAAATCCTCTTTTTATGTGTTTAATGCGCACAGTGTATATTAACCAGATTTGTCCAAGTAAAATTGAATAATACATTTTTGAAGAATGAATAATCCTGATCCATGTTATTTAGCAGTATCTGGGTAACAGTACAGAAGTAACTTTAGAATATGTGGCTACTATTTGGTACTCTCAATTTTGTTTGTTGTAGAAGCCCTTTTCTTGAGGTCCTGCACTGACCGTTCCCCAATTTCTAAGACATTATAATTACTGTGAACTTTTGTAATGAGCTGATTTGGCTCTGTGACTCCATAGTCACCACAATATTTAAATAATTCCAACAGTCCAGGACACCACTCATCATACTGTCCCAGTTCCTATTGTCTTTCTAGATGTGACCCTAACCCCCTTTGCCCATGTTGGGCCTCACTATTACAAATGAAAACGAAGCTCTCTCCCTACTTTATGTCATACTCTTTCTTACTTCAAGAGAATAATAATCTAGGGGAAAGTATAAACAACTCACTTTGTTAAAATTATAAAGAACAAACTGACTCTTGAAATGTTAGATACCTGTTTAAGCTACTAAAAAGGAAATGAAGTTGTTTTATATTGACTATTGTGATTTAGAAACTATGTACTCACATGTAACAGCATTTTTGTATGGATAGTGAGGTCATTAGGTTTCTGTAAACTTGACACATGCCAACTCAGTATCAGAATAGGATCCTCAATTGAGAAAATGCCTCAGTCAGATTGCCTGTAGGCATCTCTTTAGGCATTTTATGGATGAAAGATTGATATTGTTGGCTGCAGCTCACGGGGAAGTGATGTCACCCATGGGCAGAGGTCCTGAGTTATCTAATAAAACAGGCTGAGCAAGCCATGAAGTGCAATCAGTATGCCATGTTCCTCCATGGCTTCTACATCAGTCTCTGCTTCCCAGGCTGCCTTGATCTCCTGCTATGACCTCCCTTGATGATACAGTGGGACCTGTTTTATCACAGCAATATAAACCCTGACAATGAGAGATAGTGAGAGTATATCTTACTTAAAAATACATTAGAGGAGGATGTTTGGAGAATATGCAAATACAAAAGTAAAAATTTCATGCTGTGCTGAGTAGTGTTCACATGTTCGATAAGTTATAAAAAATAACATAATAATAGAAGTTTATTGTGAGTAAATTTTAAATTATATTTCTAATTCAAAATTTTAAGTGCCTGCATTAGGTGTAAGTCAGGGTAACTATAGCAGGAAATAGGACTGATACCATTAAATATAAAAAAATGTCAAATAGTTTCTATTAGTTTTTATTAGATTACCATCGCCCTTCCTTGTTATTAACTCAGCAGAGGTTTCTGAATCCTCACGTTATTACTGTATGCACAGCCAGTGATGCTGACCACTTTTATAGAAGAGTATCCTTTGTCTTTGGTGACCACCATGATTGGGTGATTTCCCTCCTTTTCCTTCTGCTGCCTCTGATTCTGTCACTTGTAAGCATTCTCCTCTTAACTATTGCTGCTATTTGGGATTATTCATGCTATTCCTGTTGTCTATCCTCTCTATGCTATTAACCTCCTGATTGTATTTTTATTACCATTGTGGATATAATACAATATAACAATATAAATATTCTATTTTTGTTACCATCATGTATGGATATAATACAATTGCATATATTATATAATATTAGTGTGTGTGTGTTTTCCTGGCATTATAAAAACTATTATTTAGTCATTACAATCAATTATATTTGGCATGGATGTAAATGGCAAAGTAATAATGAAAAAGCAATTGAATGGAGGGCAGACTTAAGACTGTGAGCTACTACTGCATAGCTATAAGAAAATAAGGGATCTTAGCTTAAACTTTACACATTTTGCAAAAATAA
This sequence comes from Microtus ochrogaster, assembly GCF_000317375.1. Taxonomy (NCBI): domain Eukaryota; kingdom Metazoa; phylum Chordata; class Mammalia; order Rodentia; family Cricetidae; genus Microtus; species Microtus ochrogaster. Next base: position 3,618,334 of record NC_022018.1, on the reverse strand, counting down.
ACAAAATGGGTCACTGGCTTAAATATAAAATACATGTGATAAAACTTTTAGAAGAACAGGAGAAAATTTGTAGCGACTAGGTCTTCTTCCAAAGTTTTCCTAGGTACTACTTCAAAACCATGATCCTGAAGAGGAAATATTAACACATTGAACTTAATAAAAATTAAAACTGTTTTTTTTTGCTTAAATATCTGTTGAAGGAATTGAAACACAAATTGGGGCCTAAGGGCAAATTTTTTCACCCATATATCAATAATGTGTAAAATGATGTTTAAAGTTGTTTGTAAAAATATTACTTAGAAAACAGTAAAAGAATGAAAAAGCATTTTAATAAGAAAAAATATAAATTTTAAAAACACATGCATGAAAAATCACAGCAATTTGGAAGACAGAGGCAGATGAATCTCTGTTCAAGGCCACTCTGGTCACATAATGAGTTTCCAGTCAATCAGAGAACAGAGTGAGATACCCTGTTAGAGCTACATTGTAGGAGTTTTGTCGAAGGCCATGAGAGTTACATCAGCTAGTATTCAGATGTCAACCCACCAAATAAGTGATTCTCTGATGGAGGTTAATCCTACCTAAGCAAGGCCTGCAGGACCATCGACTCGGGAAACTGTTGCTCACTTTTGCTAAAACAGCTAAAACTGTCTCCTAATATCTGCATTGTAGTGAGTAATCTCATGTGATGTGTATATGTAATCTCATGATTACATCTCAATCTTATGTGCATATATATATATATATATATATATATATATATATCTGTGGGTGGTCAGGAAGACGATCTTTCATTTAGATACATAATTTTGATATATAGAAAATATACTAGTATATGCTTCATAACTAGATCCATTTGTCCCATGAGGACTCTAGACACTTAAAAGCCTGTCTTGTTCTTTTTGCTCAGACTACTGCACACAGTTTGTTCATTTTCACCTCAGAGAAAGTTCAAACTAGACTAAAGGATTATTGTAAATGGTTCATAAGTTTAAAACTTTACAGCTATGCACAAGGTTAGAGTCACAGATGACCAACCAAGGTTACTACACAAAGCACCCTAAGAAAAGCATGCCAATTCTTCACTTGCCAAGTCTGCTGACAATAGACCTATGTCTCAAACTTTGTCACTGGCACTGTGCCCCACCTTTGACTGGTCACTCTTTCTCCTGAAATCATGAAACCTTGAAATCTTTGTGAGGCCCTTTCAAATGGCTCAATTACTTAGTGATTACCCTAGGAATGTGCTATTGACCAATGAGAGATAACTTACAATTTTTTTTTTCATTTTTTCAAGCCTCCTGAAACAAGAGATCTTTTAAGCTAGGGAGAAAATAAAATTTGAACGGAGACAGAAGAATATAGTGACATGTTTGAAATACCACAGGTGTGACAGAATTCATTATCCATCAGATACCCTAAGAAGAAATATCCTTCATTTGCTGTCAAATCCATTTTAAACCCTGAAGAGGACCTTGGGGCTGGACTCCAAAGGCACTCATTGGAGTTTGTGTCCAAAAACAATGAAATTATATTCAATATTGTTAAAACTAAGGGTGATATAAATTACGGTCATACTATCCCATACCCATAAAAACAGCAAGAATAAAAATAGTTATAATATCAAGTGTTTAAGTGTTGGAGAAAAAGCAACTCTTATTCAGTGCTAGTACTCATGCAAGGTGATATAGTTAATATTTAAATAAAACAGTGAATGTTATATCTATATCATAGAACATGAGTAAGAGATTAATAAAAAATTATTTATATAAGCAATGCCAAAGTACCTCAATGGTATTATCCTGATAGAAAAGAGACAGTCTGGGGAGGCCATATACCTTTTTCTAAAAATGATAAGATGTAAAACTAGAAATAAAAATAAAATCCATAGTTTTCCAAAGCCAAAATGGTGGAAATAAGGATAACTGTATGTGATAGGCCAGAAGATATATTTATGAATACGGAAACTATTAGCTGCAGCAATTATTATAAAATCAGCACATATTATAAGATACAAGAAAGCTAAACACACATGTTGTGCCAAAACCACTGTGTTAGTTGACACTTTACTACATACACTTCTGTTCTGTTACTAATGCTATAACTACATGAAGGACATAGAAGACTTCTGTATTATCTATGCATAGCTTCCAGTACATTCAGATTATCTCAGAATTTAAAGGAAATTGATACAATTTTCCAATTATTACAGGGTGATCTCAGTAGGAATTAGTGATATAATCATTTCATTTGTAGTTCCTTATTTTCTTATATTTTCATTAAACAATAATAATAACATGAAAAACTAAGACCTTTGCTAATGGTGCTTTAAAAGTATATTCTGGGGCTAGAACAATAACTTAGTGCTTTGGGGCATAGTTTCCTCTGGCAAAGGACTGGAATTCTTTTCCCTGTATCCACAAAGATATTTACAACTATCTATAACTGAAGTTCCAGGGGATCCAATGCCTTCTTCTGGCCATTGTGAGCAATGCATACAAAGTGATAAAGCTATAAAAAAAACACTCAAAAGAAATAAATTTAAAAAAATAAGTCTTTCACATGCTCCATCAGTCCCAGTCCAGCTGGCCTTGGTGAGCTCCCATTAGATCAGCCCCACTGCCACAGTGGGTAGGCGCACCCCTCGCGGTCCTGACTTCCTTGCTCATGTTCTCTCTCCTTCTGCTCCTCATATGGACCTTGGGAGCTCAGTCTTGTGCTCCAATGTGGGTCTCTGACTCTATCTCCATCCATCACCAGATGAGAGTTCAAACCAGACTCTCTGAACGTGGCTAACAAGGAGGGCTGACTGAGAAGCCAAGGACAGTGGCACTGGGTTTTGATTTTACTGCATGGACTGGCTTTGTAGGAACCTAGTCTGTTAGGATGCTCACCTTCCTAGACTTGGATGGAGAGGGAAGGACCTTGGACTTCCCACAGGGCAGGGAACCCTGACTGCTCTTTGGACTGGAAAGGGAGGTGAAGGGGGTTAGGGGGAGGGGGAGGGAAATGGGAGGAGGGGAGGAAGTGAAAATTTTTAATAATAATAATAAAATAAAAAAGAATGAAAAAAATAAGTCTTTAAAAATATCTTCTACATGAAGTATATTTGTTTGCCTATGAAAATATTTTAGGACATAGTATTGTGATAAACTTCCTATGATAATGTTAAGTTTTGAAAACTTAAAATAAATTTTACATATTTAAAGCATTTAACTGAAATAAAAACATTTCGTGCAAAAATTCTTCATCTCTACTGCCAATCTAAGTGCAAAATTTGGACAACAATACCCTACTATGTTATACAAAATACTGCATAAGGAAGAGGAGGGGTGAGTGCTGGTAATTTTGAAGAGACAATGAAAGGTTTCCAAGCTGTAAGCCACTCAGCGGCAGCCTTCAGTAATGACTTCCTAACGCTTAGGGCAGCTGCTCCTTCACAGAAAACCTGGCTTATTAACATTATGATACCTGACCTACTTTCTAACATAATCTCCCAAGGAAAGCAAAAGATTCTTAGCTCATGATTAATCAAGTTTCTGAACACATGCCCATTGTTTTCAGGATGATGTATCACCTTTATGAAAGCCAATGTTGGGATTAGTGTTTAAAGACAACTTTGTTATTTCTCTCTTTTCTCTGCAGAAGCAATTTGCACTTAACTGTAATTTCCCCCTCTCTCAAAATGTGGATATTCATACAAACTCTTCCCTTACTAGACAAGCACCACCAAAATCATGCATGCCATATTTTCTTCTCTATGACTCTGCCAAGGCTGGTTATATTGGAGTTATCAGTGTATGCCACATAAATAAAGACAAAGGAAGCTGGGTAATAGCAAGTCAAGTGGCATGTGCTAATTACAAATCATTTGCTTACTTTTTTAACATGAATTTTAACTTGAGAAAAACATGGGGTTTCAAATTTTTTATGGTTTGGCTTAGGTTTTTTGACTTTGTAATGTGTAAAGAGACACATAAATTTTGATCACAGTGAACTAAAAGTACGCTGTAAGAGTCTCTCCTATGATGCTGGACAACTCCAAGTCATCCGTTCAGGCTCTAGGGGACACAACTAATATACTAAAGTACATACACTGCACTACTAAACTAAGATGGCACATAGATAATATATTAAATATACTTTGGTTAATTATACATTTGATTTACAGCTATTTGGGGACCGCAGGTCCAGTGAACATTTAGAAGTATCTTACAAATATCAAAGACTTTCAGTACCCAGGCTAGTACACAAAGAAATTCACAGAGGACACTCAGCAGTGCCATATTCACTCTGTCACAAATGACACAAATTTCAATGCAGTGGTTTAGATGGATTGTGGAACTGAATGTAACAGAGAGATTATACAGAGAAGAATATAACCTACTCTAACTAACAATATAACAAGGGGTTGGAGACATGGCTCAGCAGCTGAGAGAACTGGCTGCTCTTCCAGAAGACTTGAGTTCAATTCCCAGAGCCTACATGTTAGCTCATAATCATCTGTAACTCATGTTCCAGAAGATGGGATCTAATGTCTTATTCTGGCTTCTGTGGGCACCAGGTAAACAGTGGTGCACAAGCACCCTTTGCAGGTCAAATGCTGTACAGATAAAATTTATACAATACATACATCGTTTAGACCTATCTCCCATTGCCCCCAGATTGATGTTTTCACTAGAAAATTAGGGAACTATAATTTCTAATTGGGATTCAAAATGAAAACAACCCAATAAATGACAACTGCCTGATGAAACTGTCCTTGTGCTAACATAAAAACCAAAGGATTGAGCCAACTTGTAAAGGTGCTCACTGCCAAGCTTGTGACCTGTATGAGTTTGGTCCTCAGGACCCAATGGTAAAGCAACAGAACAAGCTGTCCTCTGACCACCATGTGTACATTGCAACATACATGTGTGCACTCATATATGCTATGCACACACACATGAATGCTCACAATAAACAAATGATAAATAAATAAATAAATGTAAAAATTATATGATTGCTGGCAGATTAGCAGTATAAAAAGGTCTGCTTTAATTATTGCTTTCAAATATGTTTTATATTTCCTGGCCTGAACCAGCAATGCTTCCCATTTTAATTTCAATGTAATTCCTCAATAAAATCTAATATGACTACCACATTCAATGCCATTATCGATCACTCTAAACATCTACTTCCTAATTTTCCCCCTTACAAAGACACTATCACTATAGCATAAAAATATATGTGGCACTGTAATTATTTTGTTCTGTGTAAATATTGTTGTTTTATTATTTTGTTTGTGTTTACACACTGTTAAAACAAACATTTACAAATGAAATTCTGTAAGAAGAGAAAATTCTTGTCTATGTTACACTGTACTATCTCACTGCATCATAAACAGAATAAAACCTGTTATATAATAATAATCAATAAATATTTTCTAAAGAAATAAATAGATGTTCATTTTTTAAGACTTTAATAAAATAATGAATGGAATCCATATTGCTAGTAAATACATACTTAGGAAGTTTGCTTTTGTTTCCCTGCTTATTTTGTCCCTAGTAGGTTATGCCTCAAGGAGCTTCTGGCACAAGGAAGATCAGAAAGAAATAAAGTAGTTCCAGAATCTACCCATACCTGTCAGTTTTAGGCAAGAATATGATGTGGGAGTGTCATATATCAATCTGTTAATTTCATTGGTTAAGTAAGAAAGAAACTGCTCAGCCCTGATAGGTTAAAACATAGGTGGGAGGAGTAAACAGAACAGAATGATGGGAGGCAGAGGAAGTGAGCTCAGAGGCCATGCTCCCCTCTCCCGGGCAGATGCGATGAAGCTTTGACCCAGGATGGACGTAGGCTAGAATCTCCCCGGTAAGTGCACCTTGGGGTGCTACACACATTATTAGAAATGGGCTAGTCCAGGTGCAAGAGTTAGCCAAGAAGAGGCTAGATATAATGGGCCAACCAGTGTTTAAAAGAATACAGTTTGTGTGTTATTTTGGGGCATAAGCTAGCCAGGCAACCAGGAGCTGGGGTGGCAGGAACACAGCCTGCAGTTCCTACTACAAGAATGTAATAATCAATTTTGCCAAAACTGACAAGCACTCAAAAGTTTACTTATCAAGAAAATACTAAGAAGAAAACAGAACCCTACAAAATTAGGAAGGTTCTCCACAACTTTTTTGAAAACAAAAAATCCTCAGTATAATCATTAACATGCCCAGTACAACACTATTTAAAAAAATAACTCTACCTCATAACTAAATGATATCACTTATGTGTTTGTAAACCTGATTCAGCACTCAACAGCCATGCAGTACAGTTCATCACAATAGGCTGAAGAGGGAAAGTCTTTTAATGATGTGGGAGTGATTTCTTATTAATAAAGAAACTGCCTAGCTCGTATTACAACATTTTAATACAGATAGAGAAAAAGTATATTGCAACATCCACCCTAAACCTCTCAGCAAATTACATATAAATGGAAACTTCCTCAACTTTATATAAACTACATCAACAGACTACTACAGATAGTACAATTAATGAGAAAAAGCTGTGTGGTCTAATTCAGACATCAGAAACAAGACTCTCTTTCCCTTTGAAGGCTAGGCAGGGTGTAATTGGGTAATGAAACTAGAAAAGTAAGTAAAAGTAAAGTAACATTTAAATTTGCCTTTATGATGCATGACATAATAGACTATGTAAAAGAAATCTAAAAGAATAAATACCAATAGCGTCATGAAGTTAATAAGGAATTGCAACAAGGTTGTAAGATTAAGGTTAATATAAACACATCAGTTTCTTTCTTATACATTAGCAGGAATCAACTAGAGTTTGAAAATAGTAACATAACAAAATACTAATATGTGAGGGTATATGACGAAAGCTGCAACATATGTGACTGATAAAACAAAGCTAAACACAGGGGTTATTTGACATAATCTTAGATAAGAATACTGAATGTTACCACAATGTCAAATCATAACTAGTTTTATCTTCACATTCAATGAAATCCCCAGTGAAATGTTTCATCATTTCTGACAAATTGATCATAAGTTTGCAAGAAGAACGGAAAAATCCAGTAACCAAGAACCAAGGTCAGTGATCTCAAGATTTTCAGTGAACTATGATCATCATCACAGTAAAGTTTTGCTTAAAAAAAAAAAAAGCACATAGCCCGGCCCACACCTCTATAGAAACCTCCCACACTACCCGGGCCAGGCCAATGTCTTGAACAATAGGTAAGACTGCCCACCACCCTAACTTCATTCATACACTATAACTCCAACTGCTCCTCCTTGCCTCATCAACATATCCCAGCCCACACCTCTGGCAGAAACTTCCACACTATCAGAGACAAGGCCAGAATTCTGATCCCCAGTGGCCAGACCACTTCTGAACCACAAAGACCAGGCCAACTCCCTTAAAGCAGGCAGAAGGCTCCTACCCCAACAGAAGCCAGGTTGGCATCTAAACCCCAGAGGACCATTGACCAGGACAAAGGCCATGCACATACTTAGCTAAAACTTCAACCTTGAACCCTGGGCAGCAAGCCCCTAATGAACCAGAAGCCTTACAGGCCATCAGTAGTCAAGCCCCGAACATGGATTGTGACCCTCTTTTCAACCACAGGCCATGGCCAAAGACCAGAGACGAAAAGAAACCAAGGAAGAAGAAACATTCATCCAACAAAGACAAACCTAAAATTTGGCACCTACACCTGTAATCAATCCAAATCCAGATGCCTAAAAGTAAATGTAAGAACACAAACAACAATGGTTAGGGCAATATGTCACCACCAGAGCCCAGCCATCACACTCCAGCAAGCCCTGAATATTCCAACAAAGCAGAAGCACAAGAAAATGATCTTAAAGCCAACTCTATGTTGATGACGGAGGTCCTTAAAGATTAAATGAAATGCTGCTTTAAAGAAATCGAAGTAAAGATAACCAAAAAAATTGAAGAAATTATACAGATCCCTTAATGAATGCCAAGAAAAAACAAAGAGATGAAGAAAAATGTTCATAAAACAAATATTGAAATAGAAGCAAGAAACAAACAACAAACTGACAGAATTCAGAAAAAAGAATACCTGGGTAAGCAAACAGGACCTACAGATGTAAGCATTACCAACAGAATTCAAAAGAGAAAAGAAAGAATCTCAGGCATTAAAGATACAATAGGAGAAATAGATTCACTGAAATAGATTCAAAGAAAATGTTAGATCTAAAAAATCTAGCTTGAACCTTGGCAGGCCCAAATGTCCTGGATGCTCATATTAGTAATTCTGGCACTCCTAATTTAAGACGGGAGCTTGAGATAAGAGTGAAGCAGAACTCATCTTTGGAGTACTCAAAGAAGCAGGAGGGAGAGAGGGAGGGAGGGAGGGAGAGAGAGAGAGAGAGAGAGAGAGAGAGAGAGAGAGAGAGAGAGAGAGGTGATGTGGGAGTGATTTCTTTCTAATCTGTTGCTTTCATTGGTTAATTAATAAAGAAACTGCCTAAGCCCATTTGATAGGCCAACCCTTAGGTAGGAGAAGTAAGCAGAACAGAATGCTGGGAGAAAGAAGCTGAGTCAGGGAGTCACCATGGTTCTCCCACTCCAGACAGACGCAGGTTAAGATCTTTCCTGGTAAGCGCACCTCGTGGTGCTACATAGATTATTAGAAATGGGTTAAGAGGCTGAAACTAATGGGCCAGGCAGTGTTTAAAAGAATATAGTTTCCGTGTAATTATTTCAGGTAAAGCTAGCCATGCGGCCAGGTGCCGGGAAAGTAACCCACCACTATTAACACAACAGAGAGGGAGAGGGAAAGAGAGACTATCTCAAGCTATCTCAAGGTGGGAGAGGAAAATTCAGTCCTAAAAGCTATCCTCAAACTTCCACATAAGCTGTGGCACATACATGCTTGTATTCATCCAAAACATACACATAATTAAAACAAAAAGATTTAAGACAACATAGAGAACAATAATACAGCTTTGAAAAAAGAAGTTTTACATTTAGCAATAGCTTAATCTAGAAATGTATGTTAAGTCCTGTGACTCAATAAAATATAAGTAATTCTATTTTTTATTTTTCTTTTTTCCTTTTTTTAAAATTTATTTTATTTATTGTATATACTGTATTCTGCCTACATGCATGCCTACAGGCCGGAAGAGGGCACCAGATCTCATTGCAGATTGTTGTAAGCCACCATGTAGTTGCTGGGAATTGAACTCAGGACCTTTAGAGGAACAGGCATTGCTCTTAACCACTGAGCCATCTCTCCCACCCAGTAATTCTATTTTTCAATGGAGAAAAGCAAACCTAAAAGATATCTGAGCAGACAAAAGCATTTGCTGTCATACTTGACAACTGGAATTCAATGTCCAGAATTCATACACACAGTAAAAGAAAAGAACTGAATCCTGTAAGGTGATCTTTAATTTTCACATGTACACCATGACTCACGTGCATATACATAAAAACCCAATAGATGAATAATAAAATTATTTCATGGAAAAGGGTTTCAAAAAAAGATGCTCAGCATTATTCATTTGGGAAATAAAAATTTAAACTACAGTCAATTCCACTCGAACACAGATACATTTTAAATGAAAACAAGTCCATCTTATGTTTAAAAATTTGCTTATATCCATTCTTGTGGAGGTTTATCCCTGCCATACTATTTACATACATAACACATACTTGTGTGAGCCTTTATGTATGTTTCTGTATGTTCTGTGCACCTACCTGCCTACACAGAGAAAATATTTTCTATTTAACAGAAATATGTGATGTACACTGCTGAAAAAAATTTTTTGTGTAGTCACAAAACTCATATGCTGACTGACATATAATTGATCTATAAAAATTATGAAATTGTTTTTAAACTCCAATGTACACTGGTTTTTTTGGTATTTTAGCTGAGTTATGAAAAACTTTACAAATCTTTTTTAATTACCTGAGTATTACCTTAACAAGGCCCATAAGTCTTATTATGAATTGTTTTATGCCTCTGTATCTGGGAACATTTCCTAATTTTATTGTGTTTTTCTGAGGGAAGGGTATGAGTTATTAAAATATTATTTGAATCTTATCCAGTGGGAATTTTTCTATCTACTAATTGAGTCCAGCCTATTAATATTAACGTTAATTAATGTATAACTAAAGTCTTGAAATTGGGTAATGTTTATGTAATTTCCATTGCATTTAATTTGCACATTCTCTGCATGTTTAAAATGAAAAGAAATATAAAGCTGCTTAATTGAGTTACACGTTTACCTTCCATTGGCAGAATTTAAGGATTTTGATAATGCCAGCTATACTATGTGTTATATACCATTGAACAATTTCCAAATCAAATATTAAGAGAAATTCCATTATGGTGTTTCATGCCTAAAATCCCAGAGCTTCTTGGTACTTGAGGCTGAAGGATCCTGAGTTTGATGACAGTCTGGACTACCAACAATCTCAGCAATCCTCTTTCTGAAGTGAATGATTAAATACAATACAATTACAAGGAACTGAAATTACAATTATTTTCCTTAGGAAACTTTATATCAACTATATTAAATTAAATATTTGAAGATTTTAGATAAACTAATCAGTTTGGGGGAGTATTTTCAATATTTTAGAGAAGTTATTAAATTCTAAATTAACAAGTGATTTTTATTTTCTAATAGGTTATGATTTAAGAGTTCATATTAATTTACATCAAATTAAACAATAGATAAGTTTGTATTATAATTTATTACTTTTTACTCCAAAATACTGCTTTCCCAGAGCTGACTTTACCATTCTTTATGTTATTTGTAGATGGTACACTCCTGATTAATGATGATGCTTCAGGAGTTGAAATTCCCTTTAGCTATGATAAATGTTCAAGGTATACTTAAAATTCTCAATAAAATGTAGACTTTTAAGCCCAAAGCCTTAAAAGCTTGCCAGCTAAAGTTCTGAAGTCAGTTGCTATGGTGACTCTTTTAATTGTTTCTTCCTATTCTTCCAGATCTAATTAAAACATCAAAGTTTATAGCATATGTAGGATAAGAGCACTCATAATTCCCTCAGCAGGTTCTAGCTACTCTGTAATTAAAACATAACATTTAAGACCAGCAGACTGGGAATGCATTAGAATGCTTAAACTGTATAATAGAAGAAAGAAGGCTATGGAAAAAAGGATTCTGTTTCTGTAATTAGAACCAGGTCAAATATGGCTTATTTGGAGGATCATTTTAACTTTTTGTTGACCCTTTGTACTAAGGAGTTGAAAACATTTTCCTCTTTCCTATGCAGTCTCCGGAATAAATTTAACTTCTATGTTCTGACATGCACTGGCCCAATAAAAATTCAAGGCATTTAGATGTGATCACCATAGAACATGTTCTGAAAAGCATGCACAGTATAGCCTGCCTATAATCCCAGCACTTAGGAGGTGAAGGAAGGAGGATCACAAGTTCAAAGCCAGTCTCAGATAAATAGTGACTTTGGCTCCATGAAACTGTATCTCAAGAGAGCAAACAGGTCAAAGCAGGAAATCTCAGCTGTTGTAAGTGTGGAAGGGAAGGAGGGAGGGGGGATGGAGAGAGGGACAGAGGGATGACGAGAGAGGTTGGGGAGAAGAGAGGATAATATAGGAGAAGAAAATGGGGAAAGGAAGGAAATGAGACCTGTTAGAAAGGGCTACCCCCTCATGGCTGCTTCATAAAAAAGAATGTTTAAGAGAGAAAGTTTCCAGCATATGTCTCATAGTACATTACTGAATTTCATAAGTACCAAAAATCCTAAAATATCAATAATATTTTAGCAAAAATGCCATTAGAAAAAGTTTACTCTGTAGTAAATTGATGTTTTGAGCACTGAAAATGCATTAAATTATAACTTTTCAAATAACAAAGGCTACATTACAATTGATTATCAAAACCATATCTGTATTATTTAAGTAATAACTTGAAATTAGCCTGTTATTCAAATGAAAATGCCACTAAAGCAACAATGTAATCATTGAATGCAAAATTTTAACTGAAATTTAGCAGAAAATATTCAAAGGTAAATATAAATACTAGTAGTTATATATTAGCAAATACAGCATTTTATAATTACCTAAATTTTTTTACTTGGTTTATACACATTTATACATGTCCAAGTAACAAATATTTGTGTCATAAACAAAACTATATCAATAACTATTTTATACCTATATGTATGAATTGCAAAGTGTATATACATGTTTATGTGGATTTTTACAATGTACAAAAGTTTCCTACACATGTGTGCAAGAATAAAGAGTCTGAAAGTCAATCATACTTCACCATATTTTTTTAATAAAGGCTTTCTCATTGAACCTGGGGTTTACTATCAGGTTAGGCTGGCTGATCAGTGAGCTACAGGGATCATTTGCCTCCATCCTCCAGTGCTGTGTTACCACACAGTACCAGGATTTTATGCTGGGATCCAAACTCAGGTCCTTATATTTGGTGACACATACTCTATAAATCAGGCAATATTTCATCTCAACAACTTCTCTGAAAGAATAAATTTTTAATATATGATTTCATAGCTTGTGCAGAGCAATGGGTCATAAATCAAAGTACTCAGGTACCAGGACCAATTTAATACCATTTGTATTTATTATGATGAAATATAAACCAGTCTTGTTGGTAGCTTCACGTATAATAATCACTAATAATATTTGTTTCACTGTCTTCTAAGGGTTAAATAAAGATCAGATGGAAATGAGTAAATAAAGGCTTTAAACATTAAATGTTCTATACAAATATCAGTTCTGATACTAACATTGTTATTGAAAGTACAGATTTGGTTTCAAGATGCAGATAATACCTAATTATAACATTCTAGCTCAAAATGTTATAATGTAACAGTAGAATGACCTATCAACCTTCATTTTGACAATCTGTATTTACCTCATTTATAGTGAAACAAAGCAGCCTTGGATTATGCCACACAATGTTAGAGGATTACCTGAATAAGCACATATGGCCCATTTAGCTAAGGACTTTTTAATAGGTGCTGTCTGGTATGAGGTAAACCCAAAGAATAGCTCTACAGTGTCAATCTGTATCTACCACATTAGAAAACTTTGCCATTTTAATACATTTTCATAGCATTATTTTGTTTTATTTATTGACACATCACATCTTATTTATGTAAATAGATGTCAGCCTTTTAAAATCAAAGTGCACATACTTACCAATCTACATAAATTGATTTTTGATGGGAGTTTGGTCTGTTTTCCAAATACATTGTTTCATATGGTAAATAACTGTTCCCCCACCTACTTTCCAATTTAACTCCAATTGCTTACACCTTTGTGCAAAAAAATGCCATTCATCAGTTTTCCATAAATTGTGTTCAAAGTTAAGTACTTAGAGGGAGAAAGGAGACCACTTAAATAGTTAAATCACTACGACTGCACCTGCCACTAAGATCAACTAAAATTTGGGTTTCAAGTGGGAACCTGAGAAACACTTTCACTTACCACAGATGAACACAGTCTCGTCTGAGTTATCTGCACAGTCATTTACAAAGTCACACAGCCTGTCCTTTAGAATGCAGTGCTTGGAAGCGCACGTGAATTCGTCAGCAGCACACTTTCTGTTTGTGTTAAGTAATGGGGAGCAATCTCGAAAGGAAACATCATCGACTGCCACATCTCCTATGTAACTGATACCACGTTTTGCCCTAAAGACAATCTAAAAAGACAAAATGAACAAAAGGAGCCAATTAGCATTAGGCTGTCAAGAAGTCCAGAGCACAAACAAACATGGCAACAAGAACATCTAGATTGACTTTCATAACAAATACACCCAAATGAAAGTGAAAGACTAAACATCATGAGAGTCTGTACTATACTCAATTCTGGGAATATGAGAAAAGCAACAGTACCACCTAAGAGATGTATGGTTAGCATATAGACTATAGACTCCAGGCAGAATTCATTCACCCACTTCTACTCCCTGTGCTGACTCTCGAATCCAAAACAAGACTGCTTCCTTCTTAGACACATACACACACACACACACACACACACACACACA
>NC_022018.1:3601417-3604207 GCF_000317375.1 Microtus ochrogaster | reverse complement strand
CCCAGTTACTTTTGTGTATCTATAGACTGAAGATGTACCCATTATATTTTTCATAGGATTGAACTGCTGAAAAGGATAAACGAGTAGATATTTTAAATACGTGGCAAAGTCCTTAGTACATACCGAGGTGTGTGGGTGTCTGTGTCTGTGTATGATGGCCCTGGTTATCATAACAAAACTTGTATGTAAATATAGGGTTTTCTCAAGTAAGACTATGCAGACTTCTCAGTGCTGCTTCACAGTATAAGTCATGAGTTAAAACCTCTGATCTTTCTGAGTCTAAAGAGAAAGGAATCATGGGAATGAAGAATCACGAGCAATATGTATGCTCATCGCTGTGCCTTCTCAATGTATTTTTGCACAGCAGATGCTCAATACCTTGTTACTGAAAGGATGGATAAGTCATAAGAAAAAGCAAGTGTTTACATGTTATCCATACTTTTAAGAGTCTATCAATATGAACAGGCTTTTTAGCCAAATTTCAATATGTGTATATTTGAATCTTAAAAAGCAAAATTCATAAGTGTGTCCACATGCTGAAATATCACTTAATACAATTTTGAAAATAATTTCTCCATATTAATATTCAATATGCATAGAACTGTTAAGGAATTTGCTACATGATCTGGAAATCTATGTCTGACAGAAGCAAATCCATTTAAATATTCTCACTGAGATTTTTTTGTCTCCATTGAGCGTCCATAGAAGTTGAATATCTAGCCTCCTTCTAATGATGTCTTATAATATGCAAAGTCACTAATTTATTCTCAAACAATGATTTCTTCAGGTTGAACATTTTACCCACATACTACACTATCTCTGAGTGCGTAATAAGGAAACTAGATACTCAAATATAGGGCAAGAAATATATGGCATTTTTTTCTGCATGGCATTCATGAAACTGGGACAGTGTAGTTCAAGCCCTTATACGTATCTATCATGTAGATCTCCAATTGCTGAAAGAGGCTGATCTATCAGAAAAAGAGTCATAGAGATATCTGATGCGTATTCACAACCAGCAAGCTTACTTGTGCATACAAACAAGAGAACAAATGGAATTTTTAATTATGATCTTATTACTTGAGTATTTTCAAATTCATGAAATTCATCTCCACATAATTAAAACTAAGAAAAAAAACAGTCTCTTACATTTGGTATGAGCATCTTGCTCTATTTATTTTAAAAGCCATTGTTTGGTTTTCTCTTCTAATATGTAATATAGTTTTATCTGTAAAAGCTGTCCAAATGAGAAACAGTGGGACGAGACAAAGTAGGAGGAACTCTTGGGAAAGAAAACTTGAAATGCTATAACAAATACTTACATCAGTGTAGTGTAATCCTGGGAACTAAAGATTAAATACCTACGCTTTCAGTAATGAGCTGAGGTGTGTGAAGTCAAGCATGGAAGAGCCAGATGATGTTAGGCAAGGGATTTTAAGGAAAATCATGGGCACGCCATTTTACCATGTTCTTGGGTCTTAATACACACCGATCTGTAGGAACTCAAAAAAGGCAAATGATCCAGATCGTAAATATTTTATTTTTAGTTTAGCTGGTTTTTTCTAACTGTTTGTTTACAGGCTCTAAAAGAAAGTCAGCCATACTTAACTGTGACTATTTTTGGAAATGTAAAAATAATGTTATTTTACCTCGTTATAAACTGATAACTATCAATTTCTCTGGTTTGTTTATTTAACTGTCTAAGTACCTATTTGCATGGAAATGACATAAAAGTAAATTTAAGAATGGTTTTATTTCATGCCATTACATTTTTATAATGAATGGACTTTGGAATGAAAGTACAATATCCTAAAAATATGTGTTTTTCAGAAGATCTCATTTATTTTCCCTTCCCAGGGGGATCCATGTGTCTCTGTTAGGGTCTTCTTTGTTACCTACCTTCTCTGGAGCTGTGGATTGCGGTCTGGCTATCCTTTGCTTTCCATCTAGTATTTTGAAGTGATGGGGGTTGGGCTGGGGGTGTTGGTCCTGTCTCAACTTAATGTGCCAGACCTTGTTGGCTCCCCTTAGGAAGCCTTACCTTTCTGAGGAGAGGATGGAGGTGGGTTGGAGGGAGGGCAGGAGTGAGAAGATGGGAAGAAGGGAGAACTGTGGCTTAATGTAAAATGAATAAAAAATAAATACGTACAAATAAAAATTATATATTATTTTATTTCAAAAAATAAAAAATACTCAATCCCCATCTAAACTACAAATATCCTGATTCTTATTAAGTCCCTCAAAATGGAAAAAAATACCAAATATCTTATCACTTTGTGATATTCATTTTTAAAATTGTAATATTCATACTACTTGAAATTTTCTTTGGTTGTTCTGTATGTGCTATTTTATACATAATAAAATAAAGACATACACACCATCATATACTCCAACATATTTTAATTATATAAATCTATTCAGTATAAGAAGCTCAATCATTAAAAAAATTCAAAGATGACTTTTGCAGCTACATTTACAAAACCTGTATTACAATGTCTGAGAATCAAATCTTAGAAATGGAGGAGGTGGTCTTTCAATGTGAGAAGCTCGCTGGGAGTAAAGGACTTTTATCACTCACGTTATGTGTACCTAGAAGTGTAGTTGTCTAATTGGGAAAATCTATGGCTTTCTAAAATGGTAAATTCTGTACGGAAAATGCCATATGGAATGTTACATGTTCTGTATTCACACAACACATCAAATTGGGAATGAAAAGAGATGAGGATAATAAGAGAAAGAAAGAAAGAAAGAAAGAAAGAAAGAAAGAAAGAAAGAAAGAAAGAAAGAAAG
>NC_022018.1:3600194-3601317 GCF_000317375.1 Microtus ochrogaster | reverse complement strand
AGGAAGGGAGAAAGAAAGAAAGAAAGAAAGAAAGAAAGAAAGAAAGAAAGAAAGAAAGAAAGAAAGAAAGAAAGAAAGAAAGAAAGAAATTAGTATTCAAGACAAAAATTAACTAAGTTCTATCTTCAAAATTCGCTTAGGTTACAAACCTCTGCGTGTGAGTGGGTGCCCAAGAACACTTCCACTTTCTTCCACCGTGGCCCTTGCTGTCCACTCTGAGCCCACACTTTGGAGATAACATTGCCTTTTTTGATGAGCACCTGCAGAGATTAATCAAGTAATAGGTTTTTAAATATCTAAACTTTAGACATGTTGGATTTAGGCTTTTAATTCCTACATGTAGTCCCTGAGAGAAAATCTAAGGCATTTTTCCTTAGATACCTTTGTTTTCTACTGTGATCAGATAGCACCATGCCCCAGGGACATCTCACAAGCTCTGTGGGATGATGTTCTAAAGGTGTGTGTGAGTATCTGTCAATCAAGCTAAGGTGTCCAGGCACCATTTCATTAGGAATTCAACTCTACTAGCTTTATGAAAGATGTGGGAGTGCAGCAACAGCAGCTGATATTTTATATATTAAGTAATATACAGATGATTGAAAGGAAAAGTATTAAATTACTTAGTAGAACATTCTTTTGAGAATAGCTTCTCTGGCCAATTGCTTTTGGCAGACAGGTGTGTCATAATACGTGCCCATCACAACAGCGTAGATGAGTGATATGTACAAACACTAACCACACCGTATAAGCTCCCTGCCCGAAGGTCTTGAAATAAACAAAGGCATATTGTACTTGCTATAGTTTGTACTTTACTGTCTCCTAAAGGTCAATGGGAAATGGGTTGGTTTAAAAGTGGTATTGGGAAGGATTGAAATTCTTGAGGGTAATCCTAGCAGGACCTTCTATGTCACTGAGTTTGTGGCCTCCCACACAATAAGATAGATATCATTAGGAGCTGTTGCACAATTCCTCTGTTAAAATACCTAAGATACTTCATTTTTAAAAAATTTATTTATTTATTTATTTATTGTTAGGGTCTTCTTTGTTACCTACCTTCTCTGGAGCTGTGGATTGCGGTCTGGCTATCCTTTGCTTTCCATCTAGTATTTTGAAGTGATGGGGG
>NC_022018.1:3593335-3599824 GCF_000317375.1 Microtus ochrogaster | reverse complement strand
AGTCCTCATTGTCAAGATACTTCATTTTATATCATTATTGTTTTTTTAATTTTATTTATGCAACTGAACATATATTTAGATTGAATTTATGAAGCTTTTATCTTTTAAAAAATAAATAGGCTTGTGAGATGATTAAAAAGGAAAAAGTGCTCGTCCCACAAGAATTACAACAACATTTCCATCACCACTGTCCAGAATAGAAAGAGAGAGCCACGTCCTGAAAGTTGTTCCTTGATGTCCACACACATACTCTTGCACTCACACACCATACACACAAAGATAATATTACATAAAAGTATAATTTAAATTAACATTTAAAGGTGTTGTGTTTTTAAGATTAAATTCACATAAATTTATTTTACACAACAAGAATTATCAGAGCAAAATAGTACTAAAAAAAATAGTATGAAATTCTTGGTCTGTGAGTATCTAATTCAACACAATAAAATCAAGAAGCATAATTATAAATAAAGAATCCATTTTTGGAGCATGTTAGAAGAATGCACAGGAAGAAGCCCTTTGTATGAAAGCCACATGTTTCACGGGATTAGCAACAAGGGAAATTATGTAAGGTGATATACTAATAACAAAATAGTTAATGCATATATATAAGGAACATGTGCAATACCATTTGTTACTTATTAATTAATTCCACAGAATATAATAAGTTGATAATGCCCATGCTACTAATGAAAGCAATAAGTAAAACTTTTGACTAAAAGAAATTGTGTGTGTGTGTGTGTGTGTGTGTGTGTGTGCGCACATGTGAGTATTCATACCTGTGGAGTCTGTGTTTCTTCTCCACCTTTGTTTGTCTGATTTTTATTTGAGACAGGGTTTCTTACTGAACCCCAAGTCTATGGATTTAACTGGATTTACTTGTCAACCCCAAAGCTAGTGTTATAGGAGAATTGCTTTGGGCTTTCTACATGACCTCTAGGTGTCTGAAGTCAATTCCTTCTGCTTCCATGGTATAAATTTTGTCTGCTGAGTGTTGACACAGCCCCAAAAAGCAGTTTTAGTACTAATGTCAAATAAGTGTAAATCACAACTTCATAAGATTGTTTAGGCAGTTTTAGAATATTAAACAAATGCCTTACTAAATACATGCACACAAATACACTATCAAACAACGTCGGTTAGAAGACCAATCTGACATAAAAAGGTGAGACTTACAAAGATAACATTTTAATTTTTCATTATAAAAACTCTTAAGAAGAGCACTTTAAAGAAAGATATGCTTATACAACTTTTAGGGAAAAGTTTAATATTTTCTAGGCAAATTCTAGAACCAAAAGTGTGAGACAATAATACTCAGAACAAATATAAAATAAAATAATTCAATGACTATTGGAAAAAAGTTATCATGTATTTAGTACTAATACAAAATAGTAAGTTGAGAAAAAGGGACTTGACATGTTCTGATTTAAAACAGAAAAAGAAACTAGAAATGTAGATAAGTATTGGAGTTAAATCATCCTCAGGCAGTCAGAGTACCATTAATTGAAGCAAAAATAAAAACTACTAGAGGCAAAGAGTGGCGAATAAAATTGAGTCAGAGTTAGACTTTGCAATACCTTGAGTATCAAAACAAAAATACTCTTTAATAAAAAGTAGACAAAAGAAACAAAGCCCATAATGATAAACTAACAGCACGCAATGGTATAACATGGTGTGAGATAAAACCACAGCAAAAGATACACACAGCATATTCAACCTGAGGGTATTTTGATAAATGGTTTGACTGCAGTCTTGTAAAACAACAAGGTCCTCAAAGTGGTTTGGAAGGTCCTTCTGTTTATGCGTTGCTTTTACTGGTTAATTCATAAGGAACTGACTTGGCCTATAGCATGGGAGGAGGAAGGCAGGGTTAAGATGGAAGCCATAGATCTACCATCTGAGACAGACACTAGAAACTTTAGCTGGTAAGCCACAGCCACGTGGCAATACAGAGATTAATAGAAATGGGTTAAATTAACATATAAAAGTTAGCCAATAAGAAGCTAGAGCTAAAAGGCCAAGCAGTGATTTAATTAATACAGTTTCTGTGTGATTATTTTGGTTCTAAGCTAGCTGGGCAGCCTGGAACATACAAGCAGCTCCCTTCCCCAACATAGAAGTCTACAGAAGATAAGAAAGTATTCATGTGAAAGGTAGTAGAGAATGGTGACAATTGTGTGTTTGGCATTAAGAGTTTTTGTTGAGGGAGAGGTAGGAAAGACAAAAGAGCAAAGAGTCTTGTTTTGTTAGTTTTAGGCACTACACGCGTAGAGGCAGATTTGAAAGACTGGGAAATGAGTGGAGTTGGGGTGCATGAAGCAAAATTCTCAAATATTGATAAAAATGTGTTACTACAAAACAAAAGAAACATTATATTTTCTTCTAAGTTTCCATATGAATTTGTACTATCTTTCCAGAAGCTAATCATGAGCCTTATTCTGGTATGAAAAGTAATAAATAAATATTAATGTCATGTTTTTCTAAATTTGTATTTAGGAAATCATGTTTCCTGAAAAAAATTAACTCAGGCACAGATACATAAAGTTTTCTCTGAATGGAAGTTTGGAAATTCAGAGAAGGTGAATAAGTCTTTCTAAGTGAAGATCACACAACCATTCTGTACATAGCTCCAACTTCTCCTCAGTAAGCATTGTGATCACAAATTCATCCTGCCGTATGTGTGGCTGATAGACTGGATGACCACAAGCAAATGATGCATCATGTCTTTGGCTTGTGTTAATGCTTTCTATGGACATTACTAAGTAATAAAAATAATACTTAAAAAAGACTTATTGTAAGAGATGAAGTGTGCAATTAACAAAAAATAAGGTCTCTAACTGACGGGCATAATGAAGTTAGTTGTAAATAAAAATTGTGAAAGGTTTACTGAAGTTAATATGTTAGGTATTTTCTCTTAAAGAAACAAATTGAAAGAAACCTATTGAAAAATGCAACATTGCTATAATCTCACACAAGACCCCAGATTTTAGCACTGCCAAACCACACATAGCATGCCACTTAATTATGTCATACTCTCAACATTGACACTGAAATCACCATGGATGCTCCAGTATATATATAATACCTCACAAGAGCCTCAACCTCAGGAAAGAAAATAGTCATACGCTGCAGAAAAAGGAAATCCCATTTCACCCACAAGTGTCCAGTTCTGGAAGAGCTTTTTCTATAGCATAGCACTACAATGCTAATGAAGTTTAAACTTGTTTTAAAGACAATATAAATTATGATGCAAGCATTTTTATAGAGAAATTTCCAAAAACAATATTGACTGTATAGTACCTGGAGAGAACCTACTGTGGCACCATTCATATACGTCCAGAACACCAAAGTACACCTCGGTCCCATGAGTGAGATGACAGGAGTGAGGATGTCAGCCAGGTCACCAAACTTCCCATTTGAACTGTCAGCATACAGGTACCAACCATCTGTGGTATTTCTAGGAAAATGTTCATCATATACAGAAAGAGAAAAATTCATAAAATATAACATACTTTGACAATGTCCATATTTTATAGTTATATAATTATTTTCTATTAGTATAATGTTTTATGATAGAGTTAAGTTCTATAACCTTCACCTGGAATAGTCCTCTGTTTACATTCTGAATTCATGGGTTTTGTATTATCTATTGATACATGAATATGAATTATAGTAAACAGCAAATTGACCAATTCTTTAAGAGTAAGATTGGTTTTATTTTTATATAATGATATAACAAATATTCTTATCTGTTTTTAGAAAGTATCTTCAGTTGGGGAAGATGTAGCCCTAAAACAATGAGGGCAACGAAGGGAAGAACAAAACAAGAACACACAAATACACAGACCATGGATAGCAGCAAAGCTGACCTGGAGCACAACTCACAGGTCTGGAAAGGTTTGGGTTCAAACTAATCCCCTCTTTATTTAGTTAAGTTTCATGTCCACATATTTAATAACCTTATAGAATTATTTACTACTTTTTAAAAAATAATAGTATTTATTTAAACAAGGTTAATAATTTATTAAGCTTATTTCATAACCTTATATAAATAACCATATTTAGTAGCCTTATATGTTTTTCTTTCACATATCCAGGTGTAAAAGAAATGGTAGAAATAATTATATAACAATGTTCTTTGCTCATAAAAGATAAAGTCTATGGTTTTATCTTTAAAAATTCAATAAAGAGATATAAAAATACAAAAGACAGACTAGTTTATTATACAGTGGTTTGAAGCAGAATGTAAAGATTCTTTACAGTTTGAAGACAAATTCTCTTTAAAAAGTATTTATTTACTTGCTCCTTCCCACCTCAGGTAGAATTACTTGATACTATAGAAATTAAGCTTACTGTTTATTAAAATCATTTTCATTGTGAGTTTTATCATCTTTTGTTTTAGAAAAGAAGGACTAACAGTGGATAGATGAAAAGGAAGACAAATTTATTGACTCAGTTCACATGTTCACTGAGTGTTCAATCTTTCCAGACATGCCAGTGGTTGTCCAAGGAATTGGAAATAGAATTGCGTGCAAAAGACTTGACAAGGTTTGGCCTCTGGCCTCACCTTTCACAAGGTACACAACTTTGAACAGGCTGTTTAACTTGTCTGAACATAGGCTCTGCATTTTATACAATATGTAACTCTCTTTGCAATCTTAATAAGAACTAGAAATCAATAAGTGGAATACCTCACACTACTTTCCCACTTAGACAGGTGGCATAGCAGCGGTAACCCATGTTTCTGTTTCTCTCAAGTTTCTGCTAATGAAGTAAGCAGCTTTGTATTCTGTCTTCCAGGGGTGATAGGGTAAACTTGATGTATTGAAGATATGGTCCATGAGGCACCTATGTTCAGAAGTAGAATTTCTGAGAAGTGATGGGATTCTGAAGGCTCTAGTCTCATCAGTGGACTAATTCAATTATGGATTACAGCTTAATGGACTGCTGATGGAACTTTTAGAAGTAGGGATGAGCTGAAGGAGGAATGTTACCAGGAGTATAGAATGGAGGGATACATTTTGTTGATGGCCTTGGGTCTCTTGCTTCCTGACTATAGTAGGATGAAGAACACTTGTCTACTGTGACCATTTATGTGTTCCCTGCCATGCCTCTCCCCTTTGACTATCATGCATAAAGCCATTTTTACCATACATCGCAATATCTCTTCTTTTAAATTGTTTAACAAACACTCTATTATAGTGATGGAAAGCTGACCAATACACAAAGTATGGATTAAGGCAGTTTTCAAGAGGCAAGACTGTTATATGAATTTGTCTGAACTTTATCTCAGTGTATGCTTAATACCCCAGTATATCATCACTACCAAGAATAAAGTGTAGTTATATACATTAAGGTAAACAAAAGAAGCAATGAAACAACCAAAAAAATATACCTTATGTTTTGCTACCCATGTTTATCAACAAATGGATTATATGTGACTTATTTAATATATGAACTTTTATTTAAATAACTCTTTGGTATGGTTTAGCTTTATACATTTGTCATAGAATAATCTAAAAGTTTCTTAAGTCTTCTGTGAAACTTAGTGTTACTATTAAGATAAGGCTTGAAATGACCATTCTTCTTTAATTTATTGTTATAAATCTAAGTCAGATTTTTGAGATTCCTTAGCCAGTGGAATATTCAGCGTAATTAGTTTACCTACTTCCATTATTGACATCCTCCACCTCGTCTTCAAATATCACCTAAAATCATCTTTCCTAAGTGTAAAATGGAATTGTTGTTATGATTACAAACCTTTTTTAAAGGCAGTTAAATGTTTTCAAATGCCGAGCCTCTAAAGTTGGGGGTTATGGCTCCATAGAGGGCCATATTACTCAACTCTGATGGAGGGATATTGACAACAGTAAAAGGTTTGTGAATGTGTATTGACTAAAAATTAATTTTAAAAATCCCATTGGGTTTCTAGACAGTGCTGCCTGATGTGATGACACGAGACCTTGGTTCTGAACATGCATGTGCCCTTGATGATCACAGCAATGGGAGGTCTGACAAAGACACTAACCATCACGAGTCTTTATCAACATACACACACAAACAGACACACACACACAAACACACACACACAGAGAGAGAGAGAGAGAGAGAGAGAGAGAGAGAGAGAGAGAGAGAACTACTTTAAGCTTTTCTTCCCACCCTTTATGCCTAAAGTCTCGCTTTTATATTATAACATAAGTGTGGTATAGTATTCAAGTTTAAAAGATCTATTGGTATTAAAAATTCCAACTCTTTAACAGTTCAGATTTTCTTAACTTCAAAAAGAGGACAGAGAAAACATCTCCATTTTAAAATGGAAGATGCAAGGCATTGCAAAGGATAATGGTACCAAAATAGAACCCTTAACTATCAGGAAGTGAAATTAGCAACAGGAAATGCAACTAAGACAGAAATTGTCACAGAAAAGGAAGGCCTTCTGAGCTCAGCTGATACTATTACAAGCCCCAAATATAGGGCATGAAGCTGTAG
>NC_022018.1:3586927-3593028 GCF_000317375.1 Microtus ochrogaster | reverse complement strand
GAGGTCAGAGTTGAGAGAATTAAAACTTTAAAGTGTTGGAATTTTTAATGCCCATGGTTCCTTTAAAGTTGGGCGCTACACCACCCCTACCTTGCAAGATAAAAATGAGACTTTGGGACAAGGGGTGGAAAGCTACAGCTTAAAGTGATCTCTCTCTCTCTGTTCTTTCTGTTCTCTCTCTCTCTGTCTCTCTCTGTCTCTCCCTCTCTTTCTCTCACTCTCTCTCCCCCTCTCTCTCCCTCTCTATTGTGTGTGTATGTATATATATACATGTATTGACAGAGGAAGAATTGTGCTGCTGGCTATTGTCTTAGAGTTTCTATTGCTGTAAGAACACAATGACCTAAAGCCACTTGGTGTGGGGGGCTGTTATTGAATCTTACAGTTCCACATCACAGCTGAGGGAAATCATGGCACAAACTCAAATGGACAGTAACTTGAGGCAAGAGCTGATGCAGAGGCAATAGAGGAGAGCTGTTCCTATCTTATTCTTCACAACTTGTTGTGCCCATTTACTTATAGCACCTAAGATCACTGTGAATCCTGTACCCCCATCAATTATCATTCAAGAAAATGTCATAGCCTTGTCACGGTTAATCTTGTGAGGGGAAATTTCTCAATTGAGATTCCTGCTTTCAAAAATTACTCTGACTCATGTCACATTGATTTAAATAGCTACCAGAGTCAGTGTAAGCCATCAGTTTGACACCATCTCGAGAGTCTGAATGAGGAATCACCTAGATTAGGCTGAGCAGTAAGCCTACCTGTGAGGGATTGTCTTGGGTTAATTGAAATGAGAGTTCCACCTTTAATGTGGGCAGTACTGCATCACAGGCTGGGTCCTGTATTGAACACAAAAGCCTAAGTGACCTGAACACCAACACGCGTGAATACATTTAAACACTATTGTCTGCTCTTGGTTATTGAAGGGATGGGACTAGATTTACCCAGTACCTGCTGTAGTGACTTCCTTGCCATGTTGGTATATAACCTGGAACTGGGAGACTAATAAGTCTATCCTCCCATGAGCTGCTCTTGCCAGGGTGTTTTATTGCAGCAATCAGAAACAAAACAAACATAGCACCCAACCTTACCCAAGGAAATACTTGTCAGCCCTCACAATCACAAATCTTTATTACCCATCAGAAATAAACAGTTAACCAAAAATCTGAGGGGAAAAAATTCTTCTCCAAGGAAACATGCAAGGCCACGGAGCCACCTAGATATTACTCCTTGAGAAAACACGCACACAAGACGTGTTTAGAATATTTATTTTTCAAAAAGCAGTACTGAGTTCTATTACCAAAAATAGTGATCCTTTATCTTTCAAGCCAAACATGAAAAGCATCATAAGATAAAACTGGAAATTTACTGAACTGTCTTCTTTCAAGTAAACTGTGTTTAACTTAATTTGAATCAAAGACTAAAATGCAACATTTTTTTTTTTTTGGTCTGAAACAAGGACTTCATCTTACTGTTGGTACAGTGATTGCTGCTAACAACTAAAACATTGTTTCTGCCTCTACGGGATTACTG
This sequence comes from Microtus ochrogaster, assembly GCF_000317375.1. NCBI lineage: Eukaryota > Metazoa > Chordata > Mammalia > Rodentia > Cricetidae > Microtus > Microtus ochrogaster. The sequence continues at coordinate 3,591,492 of NC_022018.1, read as the reverse complement.
AATTACACTTTTAGAGGAAAAACATAGAAAAAAGTTCAATAGCATTCTATTTCAGAGGTTGGAGATTTTGCTGTGAAAGAACAAGGTTTATATTTTACTCTATGCAGGATCTTATTCTTATTTTTTCCTTTTTCAGGCAAAAGTAACTGTAGACAATATACAAATGAGGGGGCAGTATACACTATGTTACAGTAAATATTTCCAAAAGTCAGGCAGTGGGCTAGAAAGCCTATAGGTGGGTTTTACTGAATTGCTGACTCTGGCTCTATTATATCAACAGCTGCTGTGATATGTACCAGTGCTTGTAACAGAGACAAAAACGGGGCACAAACGAATGCCTTCTGGATGTTTCAGAAAACAGAGTCTGAAACTGAGAACATGAAGATAAATAAGGAAATTCCTAGAAAACAGTGACGTGCAGAGCACATGAGTTTGTCTCTGCCTGAAGCCTTGGCTGAACACCAAATGACTCAGTAAATAATTCTGGAATGCCACATAAACATTGCAGAGATGTTAACAGCTGCACACTCTGGGGAGGAGGATGGATGAAGTGTTAACCCCTTAAGAGAACAACAGTACATTTAAGACGCGCATGAGATTCACATAGCCTGTAATTCACAATATATGCTTTTTAACCAAAAACTACTAAACATGTAGCCAGATGTAAAATGTGATGATTATAAGATGAAAGAATGAGTAATAAACAGAAACTCACAAGTATGACTTTGCTTTAGCTACATCATAGCACCTACTAAAGAACCATTCAAATATTCCATAAAAAATGTTAAGAAACTAAGGGAAAATTTTTTTGGTATTACCTAATATACACATAATCTTTAGAGGAAGATGTAAATTCTAGTGTTAATTAACAAAGTAAATTCTGGTATAGAAATATGATAATTCAATTTTTAAAGTATAGGTGGGATTAAAGCAATGATTGTGCAAGATCAAAGGAAGAATGAATGAGCAGGAAATATGTCAGCACACTGTTACCTTGAAAATCATAGAAAAATTGGCAAGCAAAATCTCCAACTCAGAGACATAGAAGGCACAAGGAACACCAAGACTGAAGTAATTAGAATTGTAAAAGATGGAAAAAAGAGTAGAAAAAAAATATCTGAATAGCTATGACTGAAAACTTCTAATTTTCATGACAAAAAGGTAAACATTAGATTAGGTTAACAGCATCTATACAGCATGGTCCAGCGAAGATGAAGAGAAAATCTTGTACATAGACAAAAAAAGGAGCAGAGAAAATCAAGAGGAATAAAAATAAATGTCTCATCTAAAACCATGAAAGACATCAGAATAACATGTTCAAAGTGTTTTAAACAGAACAAACAAGAATGTCCTATAGCTTTCAAAATTAAGGAAGAAGTGGACACATACTCACATTTCTTTAAACAGAATAATTTACTAGCAAGCTTCCAGATAAAAATTATTAAAAGAAGTATGGTCCTCATGACGGTAGAAAAAAATGACATAAGCTACATTTTGACATAGAAAGATGGTTTAAAAAAAAACAACTGAGAGATGTGCTAGAGGGTGGGAAAGAGGAGGATTTTATTTTACTACAGACAAGAAAAGAAAGAACTATACAGAAAGACCCTGTCTGAATGAACAAACAAGGAACACACAAAGAAACTAGCAGCCACATCTACTAAGTCTGTCACATGCTAATTATGCTCCAGTCTTCTCTTAACTGTAGTTTTAGCAAATCATGGAATCATCTGGCATACTAGCTATGGCCAGTTGAAAGTGAAATATGTAAAGTGCATTCTGCAAACATGATACTGACATTTATTGAGTTGTGGCTGAATGTCTTTGATGTTCAAAATCAATCAGAAGTAATTCTGTGTAAAAATGAGAATATAGACAAAGTACCGTTTACCAGTAATTGTAATAAACAATGTGTGTGCTTTTAGTCATCCCACTCACACAGAAATGAGGGAAAATATGTCTATTTCTTACATGAACAACCTGAACTTAAGACTAGAGCAATGAACAAATTCTAATTCAGTTTTTGGCATTTTAAATCCAATTATTTGTCCAATGAATATTTTTCTTCCCAGTATAAAACTGTCAATATCAATTAAAACTGTACCTTAAGACCCAACAAATTATTCTAATTATCCATTTATATAAAAATTGTGTCATTTACTTTTCAGCAAAAACTATTACTAAGTTGGTTCTCCTAAGAAATTTTCACCTGCCATAGCAATGCCTGATGCATTCCACTAGTTATTAATGAATCAGTGAAACTGTATTTTCTGAGAGAATGTGTAAAATTTCCATTAATTTTTCCCATCTCCTCACTTAAAGAGTTATAGCTACTAGCTGTGTTCAGACTGCTCTTACATGTCTGCTATATTCCCCCTCGCCACTGTTGAATGGCACATAGAAATTATGCTTCAGTGGAATCAGAGCACAGGCTATAGGAAAGTGTTAGATTTGGACAGAAGCAATTATCGAGGATCCCTCTTAATTAAACATTAACAGAATACAGATGAAAACCTATTCCTTCACATGAGAGTCCAATATTTCTGCAGCTTTGAATAGTGCTGCTTCCATAGTTAACACAGTAATTCATACTTTGTAAGATTCCGAGTAGATACTTGACATGGCAGATGACAAGCTGGATTTCACATCTGCCTTATGTATATGTATAACCTTTAGTTTGTAAGCTCAGTACAGGAATTAGCTACATTACTAGTGAGAACAATGCAGGTAAGAACAAAAGGACTGCTTAAACACAAGCGGTATTTGTTATCTGGCCAGTCAGCTTGGTAGTCAAGACAACTACTGACTGACTACCAAGGCAGAGAGCATTTAGTGAGTTTAATCCAATGATGAAATGACTCATGACCCAGATTGGCTAGATTAATGTGGCCTGAAGCTATCCACTTCTCACAATGACAAATATTTAAAACTTACGAATAACTGGTTTCTAAAAATTTCCATCCAATTTATTTAAATCTTGAATAGCCAGGAAAACTGAAACCATAGAAACCTAAATGAGTAAAAATAGATACTACCATCATGAGTAATCACTCTTATAATATCCGTGTACTGTACTTAAATTCTAGGTTAAAAAAGCATTGATATCACCAGTGCTGGGTTCTTGCACATTAAATGTATTTCATTGTATGACAAGTACTGAAATACATTGCTCAGCTGACTGAGATAGATCCTATTATAAACTTCATATACTAGCTTTGTTTCTTATATGACACAGGACCATACGCCTAGATATGATAGTGGCCAGAGCCAGAGCAAGTTGAGCCTTTCTACATCAATTAATAGTTAAAGCACATGCAAATCTTGTTGGACGGAGGCCGCTTACTCATTTCCCAGCTGCTTGGCAGCTCAGACCCAAAATAATCACACACAAACCATATTATTTAAATCACTGCTTGGCCCATTAGCTCTATCTTATTATCTTCTAACTCTTACATCTTAATTTAACCCATTTCTATTAATCTGTGTATCGCCACGAGGCTGTGGCTTACTGGGAAAAGTTCAAGTGACTATCTCCAGCGGGGCTACATGGCTTCTCTCCCATTCCACCCTTCTTTCTCCCAGCATTCAGTTTAGATTTCCCTGTCTAGCTCTGTTCTACCCTATCAGGAGCTCAAGACAGTTTCTTTATTAACCAGTGGTATTCACAGAATACAGAGGGGAATCCCACATCACCTTCCCTTTTCTGGGTAAATTAAAAGGAAGGTTTTAATTTTAACATAGTAAAATTGCATATGAAAAACAGTTATCAAGTAAGAATTACAGTTACAATATTTATATCTTATCTTTTATCATAACTAAGAAAAACTATAATTATAAGTTCATATTTTTCAACTCCATCAAAGATTTCAGAAGGCTATAATATTACTTAAGTAAACAGGAAGTGCATTGTAAGCAACTTCCACAACATCTCACTGCCTGGACAGTCACCCAAAGTTCTTCTGTATCATTGGGGCATCCATATTAACCCTACTGCCCTATAGTATCCAGCAGACTTTTCCAAGAAGTAGGAAATTTCAAAGACAGCCCTGCCTATATTGGCAGTTTGTCAGTCACTTTTTTCTGTGTCATGAAGAATGTTTGGCAGACTCTTTCCTAACTTCAGGTTAGGGATCCTGAAGGACAGTCTCACCTTTAGGCAAGCTCAACACTCATTTCTCTGTGGGCCCTGCATGTCCAGTTTATGCAGCATACCATAAAGCAGTCCAGGCAAGAGCAGTTTCTTGCCCAAATGGCTAGAAAACCCCATAAGGAACCTCTTCAATGCCCATCATCCTCTGAAGTAGCTTGGTGCTGCTAGGAGCATATGTGTCTTAATGCCATGAAAAGTCCTAAATTTTTAATACACTTTAAATGGCATATTCTGTAATCTTTGAAAGATTTGAAGAACCCCTACTTTATCTGAAATACATCTCTGTACATCTAGAAAATCTAACTAACATGACTACAAGCTTGACTATTATAGATGATTATCTATTAACCTATATTTCTTAATTATACATTACATTATTAAATGAGCGGCACACATAATACTTTAATAAGGAGCA
>NC_022018.1:3544312-3586701 GCF_000317375.1 Microtus ochrogaster | reverse complement strand
ACACACACACACACATATATATATACATATATATATGTTGGTTTAACTTAACAGTTCATACAATTAAATGTCTCTCTGTACTTAGCTCCTTCACAATCAAAAAATTCAAAGAAAACACAATATACATAATCCAGACTCTCTGTATGTATTTCCTCTTTACATGGCTTGTTTTTACTTTATTACTTTTTAATATTTATTTTGTTATCTTTACCCCTTTATTCCATGCTTGTCTATACTCTTTTCCTTTAAAGACTTTGGGTTTTTTTTACTTCCTTTTACAACTATCTATATTTTTTTCTTCTCTCTTTCAAGCCTACATACATTTATCCAACACTGTGACCCATTTAGAGGTCTTTTCCATCTGAATTTGTCTTTATTGAATATCAGTAATTATTTTCTGAGCAAAAGTACTTTTTAAAATGCTAAGCACTTCTTAAGAATCTAAGTTGCAGCATTGCTAGGATATATATGGGTCTTTTTGCTTATTCTACATAGTCTAACATGGTGGAAGTACTGTTCACTGCTTTGCAAGCCATATATATTTACCCATCTCCAAGTATGCTGTGGGTCTATGTTGAGCCATTAAAAGTTTGTAATACATTGTTTACAAGCCCCATTTAAATGTTCACTCTCCTAAAAGAGCCAGAGATTGTGTTGGCAGAACAGCCCAGAAAGCCAGCATTTCAAAGCCATACAGCTTTTTTCTGCTGCTGTAAAGTCAGCAAAACTTCTCTTAAAGGAGCTGCAGGAAGCTTCCAGCTGAAAAAAATGCACATAAACTTTGTTTTGCTGTGTCTAGAATTCTTTTCCAAGCTTTTGTTCACGCGGATTTAGTCAACCACGTTGGCACCAATTTGTTGGAGAGAGGCCACTTGTTCATTTCCCACTGCTCAGCAGCTCCGACCCAAAATAACCACAAAGAAACCATATTATTGATATCACTGCTTGGCCCATTAGCTCTAGGCTCTTATCTGCTAACTCTTACATCTTAATTTAACACATTTCTATTAATCTGTGTATGGCAACGAGGCTGTGGCTTACCAGGAAAAGTTCCAGCATCTGTCTCTGGTGGGGCTACATGGCTTCTCTCTGACTCCACCCTTCTTTCTCCCAGCTTTCAGTTTAGCTTTCCTTGCCTAGCTCTATTCTACTCTATCAGGAGCTCAGGACAATTTCTTTATTAACTAATGGTATTCACAGCATACAGAGGGAAATCCCACATCAAAATCTGACCAGTGTCATCTAAAGGAAAGCCTTGATTGGGGAATTGCCTCAATCAGGTCAGATTTTGATGTGGGATTTCCCTCTGTATGCTGTGAATACCATTAGTTAATAAAGATATTATCCTGAGCTCCTGATGTTTGTAAGATTGTTAGTGATAATCTCATTCTTGTAACACCTTCATTGTTTTCTCTTTCTAAGGAAGTCTTTTCAAAGACCTACCTAAGAAGCTGAACACATTAAAGGTGGGGGAGGGAGTGAGTCAAATAATCCCATCTAATCCAAGAGATTTCAAGATTATTCTTTATTGTAAGGGAAAAAACTCCTGGAACAGGAATGGGAAGTCCAACCTCAAGGTGTGTTGTGGGGGAACAAGAGAGAGAGGGGGAGAGAGAGAGAGAGAGAGAGAGAGAGAGAGAGAGAGAGAGAGAGAGAGCTGGGTGGGCCTGCTGTTTTCTCTGGGTACCCAAAAAGTCATGCCCCAAACTGGTACAGTCTCTTAAAGGTCACTAGCTGAAGGAGGTTCCCTATCATGCCTATTCTTCTTTCCAATGACCTAGATGTGAGAGTTCAATTCGTTTAGCCAATAACATTTGGAGGTAACTTGTCATGGTATGGTTTCTCTGATATGTGACTATGGCCAGAGGAGAACTGAGGTCTGGGGATCACATGCCTGTTGTTTGGATGTGGAAGGCTTCTGATGCATCATTCCATGACCTGGTCAGGAGCTTTCTTCACTCTTCCATGGTGGATAAAGAGGCAACTGTGTCACTTCCCCGTGTATCGGTGTGTGTGCTTCCTATTCCATCCTTTAATAAGTAAGTTTTCTTCCCAGGCATCGGTGGATTTCTTGTAATACCCAAGTTCTGAGTTTTGATTACCATACTTACTATGGTATTTACTTCATTTATTTCTACTCCAACAGAACTCTGCATGCTAATATAGTCGTGATTCTATGACATGTCAGAGAAGATCCAAGCCTCCTTTCCTATCAGTGTCCACCATGCTAATACAGGTTTTTTTTTCTTCTGTGTTTTGTTTGGCTGGTTTGCTGTTATTTTCAGTTGAGAAACATGGTTATTGGTTATCAAGTTGAACTGAAAGAACATGGGTAGGAATGGGCAAGAATTTGGAAGAAAGAGCTTTTGTCACCACGCCTAGTCTGTTACAAGCATTACATTGTGTTATAGAGGTCTGTGAGCTTTATTTGAAAATTTCTGCCACTTTTATCAAACAGATTTAGAATATGATGTGTTTTACAAAGATTTCCATTTGTTAGTATTTTTGTTACTAATTTAGAATATTTAAAAATAAAAGTCACATACTTTACATTCCAAAAGATTATTGCATATAGTCAGTGTTCACTTGTATTCATTCATGTTATCTATCTGTCAGCAATTCAAGCACTAACACAACCCTTACTTCTATCTAAATTTTCTGTTTTTAAAAAAAATTTTCTTTATCAGGAGTTTCTGATAACAAATTGTTTCATTTGTTTGAAAATAATCTCTGTTTTACCTGAAATTTTGAGAGTAGTTTTGCAAAATATAGAATTTAGCATTACACCCAATATGGGTAACTTATTTAAAAACATAAATATTTGACTCTGACCAGCAAAAAGCCAAACAATAAGACATAACATTCAAACGTGCAGTGAATTGGATGAGGCTGGTCTCTGGTTGTCTTGCTGTTCACCATCATCTCAGCCTCTCACTGATGCATGCTCCCGGGACATTTTGTATTCTCCACCAAGACAATTTCACTTTGAGCCTCTTCTCTTGTCTGCCTACCTCTAAAAGCATTATACACTAAGCTACCAGTCCAGCTTCTCTTTGAGTGCTTTCAACACTATCTAGGTAACATCAAAAGCTTCTTAAAACCTAATAATATCCCCCCTCTTTCTCCCTCCTCTTCACTCCATCCCTTCTTCCCTCTCTCCCTCTTTGATACCTATTTGTCTTGCAGGTATTTTTGCTTTTCATTCTTGACCTTATCAGCTCTCATGTAAGAGATACCGTTTTGGTGCAATCTTTATTCTGATTTTAGTAGCTTCTCTTCCAGGAACCCAGACACTGAGTCTCTTTCCTTCCTAAGCACTTGCTCTTATTTCACTTTCACACAAGATAACTATCATTTGTCATTCCTCTCGCTGCTATAAATATCACTTTCGGTTTGATAAGTAAAATTTTTTAAAGCTACTTACAGTCAACTCCAAAGTTCAGCCTGTCATAAATCTCCTTTGCTTTGTTAACTATCGAGCATCCAACCTTGTGCTTAATGAACATTTGTATCTGTTTTAGTTCTTTAGTTCTTGTTAGTCTGCTAAAATGGTATCTAAGGTTTAATTTGTGATATCTAAATGTGAGTTTCTATAATTTGGTTATTTGTTTAAGTTATTTCTATGAATTAGTACACAAAATGTAGTTATTAAATAACGTTTATTGCTTTCAAAAACAGTATTTGAAGACTATAAAATTTATAAATATAAAATATGATATAAGTCTATTTATGTAGTAACAATGCTCAAACAGAATATAAAGAGTTAAAACACAATCTTTTATTTCTTTTGAGACAGTTTCTTTTACTATATAGCTCTAACTGGCCTGACACTTGCTATGTAGGCAACTTATAAATATCTGTCTGCTTCTGCATTTAAGTGCCAAAAATAAAGGCACGAGATACAACACACAGCCTAAAAAATATTTTAAAACTTATTAGTAAGCACACAGTCATCAAAATCCAGATTTTTGGCCACAAATTTTATTATTCCAGAAACTAGATCACTTTTATTATCGGGCCACAAATAAAATGTCTAAATATTGTTAGTACATAAGAAAAATATCATTTATATAAACTCCCTGTTTTAATACGATAATTGTAGAATTTAATAACTCTAATTATTCTAAGATGAATAATTATAATGAGAAAATTGTGATTATTGCATAAAATAAAAACAATTATCCATAAATAATAAACTATCCCAATTAAAATAAGGCTCACAAATTAGTGTGTTTTTAATAAAATCACTAATTGGGTTATTTTATTTTTATTAATAATATTTAAATCTCACTTTATTCCCAAATTATAATGTTATTTGCAAATATAATCTCTAGTATCAGAAGCTAAGAGATACGAACAAAAATACTTGTCGTATGTATATAGTTTATAAGATACTTCATTATTTCTCTATTCTGGTACATAAACCACTTTAATGTTGCCTAGAAAAAATTTACACAACCCATTTTCACTGGCTCAAAAATTATTTTTCTTACATTTTCTCTCTTTGTGTATCATTGTTCTTCTGTATCCATTAAATCTACATATGAGTTTATAAAGCATGTATTTTGTATATGTGATGTACTTAAGCAAATATGTACAAATACTCTGTTTAGTGACAACTAAGAAAAATAGGCATAGATACTATGGGAAGTCAAGAGTTGAAAATATTATTGTTATTAGAACAAAAATTTTGTTCTACAACCTAGATGTTCATCAGCAGATGAGTGGAAAATAATGTGACATACACACACACACACACACACACACACACACACACACACACACACACATATATATATATATATAGAGAGAGAGAGAGAGAGAGAATTGAGTTTTAGTTGCAATGAAAAATAAAATTTTCTTTTTCCAGCAGATAGATGGATCATCAGTCTAATTAAATAAACTTGAGTTGGAAAGGCTAATATCATGCTTTCTCTCAAATGAAGAATACACATCCACATCTGTCTGTATATACACATATACATATGCACATTTGCAAATATGGAGAGAGATATTGTATAGAAAAAGACATTAAAGTAGAAGTGAGACATAGAGGAAATGTGAGGAAAAGAGTCAACTTAAAGGCAGGTTGAGAGAAAAACCAAAAAAAGTTAATGGAGGAAAAAATATTGACAAAAAGTATGTTTTCTCCCACATATCAAATCTACATCCAACTATATATGTAAATATTAGAACTTACATTTCATAGGTAGTAAACATAGAAACACTAGTGGGCTATTAGGGTAAAGAGAAAACATAATCAGGTGGGGAAAGAATAGACAAGTGCTATTCAAATTGCATAATTATGTTTTCTCCCACATATAAAATCTACATCCAAACTTATATGCAAATATGAGAACTTATATTTCATAGATAGATAGGTGATATATAAATCTATGTGTTATATAAAGTACCATAATGAAACTAATTACTTTGTCCACTAAAGAGTAATAATAATAATAATAATAATAATAATAATAATAATAATAATAGTAATAATGGTTTGGCTCTAACCTTTCCATATTAGTGGAAAAGAAAAGCACTACAAGAAACATGCATTAGTAATCACAAAAGCAAACACATTGCTTAGTAAAAGTATCACATATTCATAAAAGGATTTCTTACATATTCATAAAGAGAACAAGAATGGAGGAAGGTCATTGGATAATAAAGAAACTGCCTTGGCCCATCTGATAGGGCAGAATTTAGATAGGCGGAGTAAACAGAACAAAATGCTGGGAGGAAGAGGAAGTGAGCTCAGAAATCATGCAGCTCCTCTCAGAGCCAGACGCGATGGAGCAAGCCACCAGGTCAGACATGTTGAATTTTTCCTGGTAAGACTGGTGCTACTTAGATTATTAGATATGGGTTAAAGCAAGATATGAGAGTTAGCCAGAAGAGGCTAGATAGAAATGGGCCAAGCAGTGTTTATATGAATACAGTTTGTGTGTTGTTATTTTGGAGCATAAGCTAGCCAGGCGACCAGGAGCTGGGGCGGCAGGAATGCAACCCGCAGCTCCTACTACAATCTCTGGATATGAGGATAAATATTTAGAATGCAGTTAAAAATAGTATTAGTTATGCAGTTCCAATTTTCAACCCATAAACTCATGTACATATGAGTAGCAGTAAATAGTTTCAGGTGTGGAGAAGGTATGAGCGAAATGAGAGGAGTTGGTTTGGAAAGGAAAAGGGGTTGAAAATGATGTAAATAAAAAATTTCATGCAAGAAATTCTTTCTTAAAACATCAACCCCATCTCCCCTAGTAGGAAGCTCACCTGCTATACAAAATGTGAATCCCATGGTCCAACTCAGACCTATTTAATAAGAAATTTCATGGTGTTTTAACTAAGTCTGTAAGTAACTCTACAGCATAGCTAAGAACCACTACAAAGTTGGGCTTGATGGTACCAATCTTGGAGACCAAGATAGGGAGGATCTCTCAAGCTCTAGACCCTCAATGGATATATAATGGATCCTACCTCCTAAAAACAAATCAGAACCAAAGAGCATAACAGATCATCCACTCAAATAAGAAAAGAGCATGTGGGATATTAACACCAAGAAACACCCCAATTATCGTTAACTCCAGATGCCTAGATCCCAACACAAAAAATCAAAGACACAAACTGCAAAGACTATTTGGCTCCTTCAGAATCTAGTAGCCTTTTTGTAATTAGTGCTGAGAAATGCAATTTAACTGAGCAAAAAGTAGGGCTAGAGAATAACAATTATAAATATGTTCAAGGGCCTAAAGAAGGGTATAAAATGCCTTAATGAAAAACCAAGAAACAATGGGAAACATGGAAAGAATTTCATGACATGAAAGTAGATATAGAATCACTAAAGAAAACACAAACTGCCAGGCGGTGGTGGTGCATACCTTTAATCCCAGCATTTGGGAGGCAGAAGCAGGCATATCTTTGTGAGTTCATAACCCGCTTGATCTACAAGAGCTAGTTCCAGAACAGGTTCCAAAGATACAGAGAACCCATGTCTCAAACAAACAAACAAACAAAAAAAAAAGAAGAAGAAAAGAAAACACAAACTGAAGTAAAACTAGAAATACAAAACTTAGGATTCCAAACAAAAACCTTGGAAAGAAGCCTTTTCAACTTATTAAAAGACATGAAAGAGAGATTTTCAGATCGCCTCTTATTTTTTTTAAAAACTGGGTCTCATGAAGATAAATGGACTGGCCATAAATTTAGACTATAGCCTAGGTAAGTATTGAATTTATATCACCCTACCTTAGACTTCTCAGTAGCTGGGATTATAGCTCTTGACCACCAGGTTTGGGAGGACTGCCTTCTTATTTTACAAAAGTACTCAATATAATCTCTGTTTGTAAAATATTTTAATAAATGTTATAGTGTTAGTCCATGAAGATAAACTTGTCTTTGGATATAGAATACAAGTTAATATATATCACTAACCTCCACCTTCTATCATTTGGTCATTTAGTTTTTAATGCAGAAGAAAATACTGTAGAGAGAGCCCGCCCTTTTGGGGCGGGACAACCTCGCGCAAATGTTTATAAATTGGGGTACACAGACGCTGGGTTTCCCTTCCTGTTTCCTGTTTCTGGGCATCGCGGGAACTTCGGTTGCGTGAGTGTGCTATTTACATTAAAGTTGTATCATCTTATACCAATTGGCCTGTATTAATTCAATCCGCCTTCAAAATACAATGTTTCAAATAAACTGACTTAAGTCTTATCTGTCCCATTGGATAACTGACCTAAAATAGCTTTTTATGGATATCAAGGAGAATTTGAAGAGCACAACTTTTGTGTGATATCATCCCTGGAAACTCCCTGAGAGAGAGTGGGGAGGTGGGGAACAGAATAATTTATTTTGCACTTCATTATGACTAGGGAAGATAGATTCTCTAAGATTAATGTAACACTTCTTAGGAGAACGGCACTGTACCAGATAGCATTACTAAGTGCAAACTACTCTTACTCCTGGTTTATGGTTTAATTTGAATACCATATAACTCTCAGGAACAATTTATGTTCCTAATGCCAGAGATATGTAGATGTTTTCATTAAACTACATCATCCTGTGGATAAATATCTCTTTACTATTCAAAACACAATCATCACATTCACACTGAGTTGTGCCACGGAGAAAGTGCGTTGTTCTTCGCAGCTCCTATTTGACTGAATACACAACTTAGTAGGAAGCAGACATGCTTTCTCACCTATAAAAGCTCACAGTGTATCTACTGGGCTTTGTGTGTACTGTACTGCTAACTTTTCTTCAATATACTTTAATTCCTCTGAGTCAACAGAGAAGCTTAAATGCAGCATGATGAGTTGATTTTAAAAGGGCATCATTTTGAAAACCCACTTATATGGTGATCCCTGGTTATTAGAAACATAAAACAGATAACTAATGTTTGTATGAAGGTTCTCATGAAAACTAAAACCAAACAAACAAGGACAAGTAAAGAATGTGCCCATTAAAGCAAGCTTATCTAAGATGTTGGATGTAAACTGCAGTGGGACAGCAAGCTAGGACGACAACTGATCAAATCAACCCAAAAAAAATAAGGCAGAAGTCATGCATCTTCCTCTAATTGGGAAGGGGAGTGGAGTAGAGAAAAATATATAGCTCAATAAAAACACTAAAAAATTAAACCATTTATATTAATCTACATTGTGCCACATGAATTGCTACCTCTACTCCATACTGTACTTCAAACTTCCTCTAAACATTACAGTATATCATTTCATCTCTGTATACAGATTACAGCAAAAATCAAGCTCCCTGTTATCACTCACAAATTAACTCTATCCATCTATCTTAATTCTTAGACAAACAAGTGTCTTTGAGCTGTAATATTTGGGGGACTTTTCATGTTAGCTTTGCTTAGACATCACCCATCTCTATTATTTTTCACATTATATTCTGCAGTCATCATATCATTTCTGGTGGTGCCAGCATCAGAAACAAGAGTTACAATTACTTTTTTCCCTACAATGATAGCTTTAAGCTTTTCATGTAAAAAAGAAGGTATTCTTTCTTGTGAATTTCTCTTTTGAGACCCTTCCTATTATGGTTAAATGTAAGTCAGTACATTGGTTGTAAAGTGTATAGTACAAGCAGCAGGGCATTATTTGCCAGAATCTTAGACACAGCCCTCTTGCTTCTGGATAGAATTCAGTACCTGAAAAAGTCAGTTCCTTATCAGATAGACCAGAAATGGACTGATGCAATTGTTGAGATTTCTACCATAATGATGTCAAAACATGGTCTCATATTGAATAATAAAAAACAAGCAAAAAAATAAGGAAATTTATGAGCCATTTCAGGGTTCCCATTGGAGTGCTATATTCATAGTCCTAAATATGCCTCAAGTACCTACTAAAGCTTGTCCCCTGTCAGCTGTGGATACTATCGGTAAATGAAGCTCTCTTCACCTTGCTGTACTCTTTTAGGCAACAAGATAGCTGAAAACACAAACCTCACATTCCAAGAGTCTCTCATTAGCAGAATTTTAACTTTAACTCTACAATAAGAAGGCTAGAACCAGGAATGGTGGAACAAGCCTGTAATCCCAGAACTTTGGAAGTACAGGTAAGTGGATCAGGAATTCAAGGTCAGCCTCACTGCACAGAAAGATTGAGGTTATTCTGATAAACATGAAATACTGTCTCTCAAACGTACATGCATACAAATATAAATAAATACACATATAGTTTTATAAATACAAAAATAAGTAAACAAAACATAAAGTCTGAAAAATGGAAGAGAAGCCATTTGTCTCCTTTGAATTTGAAATAGAGCACAGAACGCAAATAAGAAATAAAGAACAGAGAACTAGACAAAGCATAAAGACAAAAGATTGGAGATCTCTATTGTCAGAAATGAAAACACAATCAAATAAATTTGGAAAATATAGAAAATATTAGAGTCACAGTATTTGCATTAAGATAGAAAAGTAAGTACTGTTCTTGCTCTTGGGAAAAGAGCAGGGGTTAACATATAAGTATTTATGAACCAAAAGTACTAAAATTTAAACAATTGCTATTAGTATAAAAGTGCAACTCTTTTTTTTACTCTCCCAGTTTATATTATGATATGTTTATGTGGATAAAGTTATATATTATGCAATGAAGCAGGTTAAAATCTCCAAGGCTACTCATCAATAAGATAGTATACATATGATTTATTGAGCTATGGCATAGTCATTTGAGTGAATACTAGTGACTCAAGAAAGTATTAGTAAATTATTCATTCAAGATTGTGTGTGAAATTAAAAGTTTATTAAAAGTAATAGTTACAAAATATTAAAGACACATGTACATACATGTACAATGCTTAGGTAATGGTGGTAGATGATAGTAGATGCCATTTTCTTATGTTTCTTATATATAAATGAATTGCTAAAAGGCAATTACTATTTCATTAATATGACAATTAAAAAATGTAAACAAGGACCCTGTCTCGGAAAACAACAAAAAAAAACTGTAAACAAGGAAGGACTTATGAGATGACTCAGTGGGGAAAGGGGCTCCTGCCGAGTTCCATGTCCTGAGTTCAATCCCCTTTACCCAATGAGAAAACCAACTCCCACAGGTCTTTCTCTGAACACCATACATGTACTATAGCATGTGCATCTCTGGTCCTCAACATATAAACTCACAAATACATAAGAGAACACAGTACAACATGTTATCATATGATATTATTCATGGCATTGGTCTGAGTAACTTGAATTAGCCATTAGGGAAATTCAAAACTAAACTACATTGATATTCCACTCAGAAAGGCTGTCATATAGAAAACAAACATGGATAAGGATTAGGATAATGAGTTTGATGGTAAAGAACTTAACACACTGCTGATGAGAACATAACTTAGTTAGGTACTATAATAATCTGTTCAAGTTTCCTCAAAACTCTAAAAACAGGAGATTAAGCTGCATGACCCCTGGGCAGGAAATTACCAAAGGAGCCAAACCAGCATACCTCCGAGATATGTGCACATTCATGTGTATCACAAGTCCATGCCTAAAGTCTAGGACACAGAATAATCTTAAATGCCCATCAACAGATGATGGCCTAAAGGAAATGTGGTATACATTTTTTTTTTGGCTATAACAAAGAATGAAGTCATGTCTTTTGCATAAAAATGGTTGTAACCAGAGACTGTCATATTAAATAAGGCAAGCCAGACTCAAAAGGATGAGCAGTTATTGTTTTCTTGCTAATATGAATAAATATTTATTTACAAAAATATCAAACAAAAAAGAAAATAAGAACTATCTGTTAAGAAGGGACAAGAGATGTTTGAGGCAAAGTACATTAGATGCATGTATGGAACCACAAAATTTAAGACAATTATTTTGTAACCTTATTATATACCAATAAAGGAAAAAAATATGTATCAATTTTTGTTATCAATGAAAGCTATGAGTTATTAAAGGTAGACACACAACAAAGCATAGTTTGTTACCTGCAGTGTCCTCTAGCACATTTAGGCAAAAGATAGCAAGGGGCACGCACCACTGTCCATGACACCCTACACACACAGTGGACCTACAGTAGATACATTATTTTCAGAAGAGGTCTTTCAAAGAAACATAAAGAAAGCATAAGCCTAAAAAAGATGACCTGTGGGAGTTCTGAGCAGGAAAATTCACTGTTTTGAGTAACTCACAGATTTGTCAATCATTGTTAGATAACATTGGTGCTATCTACAAATTATTCATATAAATAAAATCTTATCTCAAAAACAGCATTAAGTTGAATCTATGTTTCTAATACTTGGGGAAATGGTTTTCTACTATATCTGTTCAACTATATTGACTACAGGATGTGAATATATTTACTTCTTTTCAAAAAATTACATATTAAAAATAAATTTTGATTTTTGAATGGAACTGAAATTGTTTAAAATTTAATTTTAGTGAATATTCAAATAGGGCATGGTCTCTGGTAACAGAACAATTCTATGCATCTTCTTTTTAACATATTCTTAAACCATTATCTTATTTAGTAAATATGCTAGCAAATCTCCCTCTCAGTATATATTATAATTTTAAATATTGTATAAACTCTTAAACTATAGCACTTTACATCACTGAAGTTGGCTTTGTAAAAACCTACACCTCAATAAAAAATTTCTGAATTAAATAAAAATCTGTAACTTAATTTACTTAATTACACAAAGCAAATACATATAAAAGTATAACAATAAGAACTATGGTGGTTTGAAAGAAAATGGCTTCCAAGGAAAGGGTGTGACCTTGTTGGAGGAAGTGTGTTACTATAGATTAGACTAGAAGTCTTGTTTGCTCAACTTTCCCTCAATGTGATAATCAACTTCCTGCTGCCTCCATGCTCCTTAGCATGGTGATGATGGACTGAACTTTTGAAACTGTAAGCAAGCTACCTCAATTATATGTTTTCTCTATAAGAGTTGTCATGGTTATGGTGTCTCTTCACAGCAATGAAAACCATAGGACAAGAATGTAACCTCAGGACAGTCGAACAGAAAGGCATTTATTCCCTACTGTTTCAAAAGTGTAGCTTGACTTCTCATTCAGTCCTTCAGTAATTAGCAGGAATGTTACTTGCCAACAAGTATCAAACAGTTCAAAAATCACTACGGTCAATTCACCCTTGGAATATTTATACTTTTTTTTGCTGTAATACTATTTCTAAAGACTGATATTTAACCATTCTTCTAAATGTTGATAAAAATGCTTCAAAATCTATACTTAAGTATAATCTGATATATATGTGGATATACATGTGTGCATGTGTTTCATCTATTTTAATGTATATATCTGCAAAATTATAAATAGCAGTATTTTATATATACATAAACTATATTAATATGTATGAAAATACATACTTTTATTTTAAAGTCCTTGACAATTTCAGAAATTTCTCTATGGTTTCTGGAGCATATTTAAAAATCACCAACCTGGAAAGCATAGTTATTTTTGTTTTTATCAAACATCATTCTATATAACGAAACATGAAGAACTTAATTTTGCCTATGACCCTGAGCCCATGCTCATGAAAAGTTTCATAAAAAATTCTAAATAAAATTTCTATTCATTTTGTTTAGTTTATTCAAGCATGTGATGTACGTTTAATAAGGCAAAGCAGATTTGGAAAGAATACTATATGATATAAAAATGAGTATAATACCTCCAGTGCTTAGCCATGAACTGACATATATAATATAGACACACACACATAATATATATGTTATATATATATAATATATATATATTATATATATATTACAGTAACACCTCCTGAGCTAACGACTGACTGACTACATTGATTGTGTGGGTCAGAGAGCAGGGTTCTGAGATCATAGGAAATCACAAGCTGGGAGAAATCATTCCACACTGCCTTCAAATCCACACCATTCCAAGCATGTTCACACTCCATGGAATGAGCTGACAGTCAAGTCCTGCATAGGCTCAGTGTCATGCTCCACTATTAAACTAATAGTAATTTCTAAACAATTTCATCTGATGGTAAAGGTTCCAGACAAAGTCCCTGATAGTTTCTATAGATTTAAAGGTACAGATTCATGCCATATTGCCTGTCGCCACTCCCTCCTCTTCCCCATGCCCCCCTCCTGTTCTTCTTCTGCCTTTGCTTCCCCTTGTTCTTGCTATTCTCTTCCTCTTCCTCCTCCTCCTCACCACATTATTTTACCCTTTCAAAAATAAGAAGATAACTTTTCTTCCCAATGTTCTCTTTTTTCATACTATAAGAGGAAAATGAGATTTTACCTAACCCCAATTTAAAGAAAATAGGCAAATTTCAGGTGATTTAAGTCAATTTTTCATTTTATTACTTTGTTGAATTATAGCTAAGATAGTCCTTTCTTTCTACCTTGTGCAGTCTTGGGAGGCATCTTGCCAGCTGTTAAGCTGTATGCAGGATGAGTACCCTCATCAACTTCCTGTTTTTTTATGCTTAGTCTTAAAAAAGGCAATGACTGTCAAATGCATTCGAAACAAATGAAGTAGTTGTATCAAACGGTGACATGCTACTGAAAACAAATGAAAAATAAGACTGCACCTGTAATTTTACATCACAGAATTCATTTCAGATGTACAAACTGTCTGTATATTTTTAAAAAGCAAAATTCACTTTGAAATATCAGTCTATTAAGCCTGTCATTTTATTTTCATGTTGAAAAACACTCACTTCTAGACCTTGTCTAGGATTCCAATACATGGTGAAAATTCCCTATATATTCCTCTCCTAGCATGAATTATCTAGACTTTTTATTGCCTCATTAAGTGTTTAAAGTGGAAGAATATTTTGAAATATATGAGCATGTCTTTTTCTTCCTGCACTTGGCTTAAAATTATCTTTTCTGCACTGGGCCAGAAGTGATCTTTGCCTTGGGTAGAGTTTAGGGAGCGGGTTGTAAGGGAGGATAATTGGCACAATTTATTTAAATTTTCAATACAGGTCTTGAAAATTCTTTAGAGATGATGGCTTTGAAAACTGCCTTGGTGTTTCTAGAGTCATATGCTATAGGAAGGAGGGAAAGGGGCACATTTTCTGAATGGGCAAAGCTTCCCTTCAATTAAAACAAAATTTGAAAATCAGAGCTTGAAGCTTACTATGTATGCAGCATAGAATGGGGGAGACAGCCTCCCTTGGCTAAGGATGGAGCCTGAAGAAAAGCAGAGATGTATGCAGGAGTGTTGTGGGCTTGAGGCCATTGCCTTCTTCAAGGCTCATTATCATGTGGGTATAGAAATTTAACAGCATCTGTTAAGTGCTCTTATTTTAAATGAATTTAATTTTGTGCTTTATATCCTTGTGGAGACTTACTGCGGGCCAGACAGTCGAAAAACAATGCAACAGATTGGGAAATGTAGTCCCTGGGATTCCTCCAGGATTTTCTAGCTTATTGGAAGTGGGAGGGTAAGGATAGACAGAAACCAGCTGCTGCCTTATAGAATATATTGACGTATTTCATGTACACTGTACTCCAGGGACAACTCTAATCTAGTCCTTATTTTACTTTGTAGAAATTTACTTTCATAACTTCACAGTGTCTCTTTACACATACAAGAGAAGTTTCTAGGATATTCCACTGACTTTTAAGTCAGAAGCAGCCCAGCACCATTTAGTATACGGACATTCCAATTCATTGCTTGCTAACTAATGAAAGTGATTAAGACAACACATTATTGTTGTGTGCCACTCTGTAAACTACGGGCAGCTATGGTGTTATCATTTAAGTCAAATGAAGGCAAACAAATCATTTACTGGAAGAAAAACCATGGAAGAGCTCAGGAAACAAGGGAAAACTTTAACCCAAAGAAAAGGTCAAGATGCTAACTTGGTGACTTCCCTTGAATCTAAAAGCACTTTGATCAATATGATCAGGGAGGAGGAATGTTTACTTGAAGCAGCAGTCATAGATGCTAAGGGATCTTTTCACCTTAACTGTAGAAACTGAAACATAAACACGGTTCCCTCTATTGAGTTCTGCAAGAGTTCTCTGAAATCAGACTGAGAAAAGAGGGAGCTTGCGAACTGTGAACACTAGACACACTTGTAGAGCATAAAAGAACACAGATATTTTCTACTGGACTCTAGAAAAAAAGACCAAAATAAATGATAAGAAGTAACAAATGACACAGCAAAAGCTCAACTAAAATAATGATTAAGATGAAATATAAAGAGGCAATGAATGAAAAAGCTCCATAGAAAACAAGAAAATGAAAGCTTAAAACAACACAGTATAATGGAAACTAGATATCAGGAAAGGGCCCGTTAGGAGAGATAAATATGCTCATCATTATTGGTGAATTGCACTACTGGTGAATTTGAAAAATTTTATATGCTTCCTAAGTCAAATCGTTTACTCCTCTTCTGCTTTTTAAATTGTAAGGACTCTTTCTTCCGAGGTCAAATTAATATTTCAAATAGTATGATAGGTTCTGACTGCTATATAAAGGCCCAGATTTAAAGTAGTCAGAATAATTGTACACACATTGAATAACTATATAATTTAAAGGTGGGAAAAATCTGTTGTTTTTATTTTTTTACCAAATACAGTATGTGAGGAATAAAACATTAGGGAAAGTTACATTTAACCATTTAAAATTAGAAAGTATACATTGATGGTGGATCCTCCTCCTGCTACTGACACCAAATATAATTTTAACTAAATCTCTATTCTATTTATCAATAAGACATGGGAGTCAAAGGCTAGGATGAAAAGTAAATGTCTTAAAAAATCACCATGCAGGCATGTACTAGCATGTATGAATTTATCAGTTAACAGTTAAGAGTTCCATGTCAGAGTCTGGTTCAGTTCTCTAGTTAAATTTTAACTTTTTACACCTTAACATTACTAGATACCCAAAGGGTCATCATATGTGAAAAATCCCTAATATTTAAAGAGATACACAAACAGTAAAGAAACTAAAAGACACCTGATATTATAGGAAGTGCAGGCTTAGCCAGAGATAGAAGTCACAGTGTTAAGAGCCTAGATTTTGTACTTCTGTGGTAGATGAAGATGGAGCCCAGAAGAAGAATTATGTGGCACATCAGAGGGAATTCAGATGACAGTCTGGCAAAGGGCTGCAGTGACAGCTTTTCTAGAAAACAAAGGGGCTGGAAAGATGAGTTATATACTTAGAAAAGTAGATTAGGTAAAACACGCTAAGAAAGTAAAAGATGAGGCAATTATTAATTTCAATGTAAATAAAAAATTCATAAATCATTTTGTATCCAGACATAGCTTGCAATCAAACACAACATTGCTGAACTATAATGATTAAATTCAATCACCAGATATGGGATACACTCCTGTAATTCTAGCACTCAGGAATCAGAGGCAGGTGGATTTCTGTGACTTGTGATCAGCCTAGTCTTTACAGCAAATTTCAGAATGCCCCAAACTACAAGTGAGACCCTGTACCTCCCATATAAAACGAAACACATAAAAAACATATTCAAATGAAATCATACCAGGAAGATGGGGAAGAGAAGCAGGAGAATTGAGGAAACAGAGTCTCCGTTTGTTAAGAATAATATTTTTAAAAATGAAGACATGATTATAGACTATGAGAACATACTATTTTACAAATATGAACTAACCAGTGGCTAATAAAAGCATAGATGAAAAATTATACTATATTAAAATAAATTAAGGTCTCTCCAACAAGTTGGGCTGGGGTTACTGTAAATGAGAAGTCTTTGCCATCATGTGACTGTCAACTTTCTTTCATAGTTTTTACTTTGTACATGTTGTCGCCGAGTTGAAATTAATTTGTAAAATGTAATATATAAAAGAAAAAGGAAGCCAAGAGACAGAATTATTGCTATACCAGCCAAAAAGTTTGCCTTCAAAGGTATGAAATAGTCATATAGTTCCAAAAATGAGAACTATTACAGTGAATAAATGATCTAAAGGTGAACACAATAAAGAAAAGGTTACATTGATGTCTGGTTTACTCTTGCTCTGTCTGTCTGGGAGAGACCTCTCTCTGTGCATCACCAGCCAGTGCTGTTTCATTTGTCCTGCGTGCAGAAAGAGCTCACCCATATTTACTAATCCTTCTATTTCCACTTTGTCTGGAGTCAATGAGGTATGCTTGACATCTTTTTTTTCACTGAGGTCCTCCCAATAAGAACTAGATTCACATTTTATTCCATTTTCAATCCCCATTAAAATAATGTTTCTCAGACAGTATTCATTATATCCTCTTACACACAGCTAATATCATTGTAGAAAAATAAATTAATTGGAAGTCCAAGAACTTGGTAGAGATTAATAAATTATGGAAAATCCCTAAATTAAAATTCAAATTAAGTTGTAGATAATATTTAATCACATGATTTACCAAATACTGGATAAAATGTGTTCATAGGTCTATGAAGAAAGTCTGGAAATTTGCCTGTGTTCATATGTATATGAAACACACAAAGAATGAGAAAGAGGAGATAAATAGAAATTGGGTTAAAATGAAATTATTTGAAAAAGAAAATGCAGATAGATGTAGAAAGAAATGGATGAATACAAGAACAGTGGAAGACATTCAAAGAGAAGAACAATGAGTAGATTTTACTTTATGTGTGCGCATGTGTGTGTTATGTATGTTCAAGTACATGTACATTTTGTATTTGAACAGGTGCATGTGTGAGGTTATACATGCACCTGTGTGCAGAAGTATGAGGAACCAAGAGGTCAACTCTGTTTCCTTTATCAGGACATCATCTACCTTATTTTTGAGATGAATCTTCCCTAGCCTGGAACTTCCTAAGTAGGCCTGCCAGGTTGGCCAGGGAGTCACAAAATTCTACCTGTCTCTCCTTCCTCAGCACTCTTACTGAGTGAGATGTTTCATCAGCCTCAATACTTTAAAAAATTAGCAGTAGTTTTCATACTATAAGTGTTTGACCAGAATATTTAAGACCACAGGCAGAGGCAAAATCAAACAGATAAGCAAACAAATAAAATAGGTTAAAAAAAAATCCTGCTTCTCACAGAGAAGGGAAATTAAAATATTACATAATTTTACTTTAATGTTTGTTTATGACCAGATTCTATGGAGATCTCACTAGAATATTTAAGACCATAAACACAGGCAAAATCAAACAAATAAGCAAACAAATAAAATAGGTTAAAAAATTCCTGTTTCTCACAGAGAAGGGAAATTAAAATATTACATAATTTTACTTTAATGTTTGTTTATGACCAGATTCTATGGAGATCTCAGAATCACTCCTTGCTTTTAACTGTGTGCATTTGTGTGTGTGTCCATGATTCTATGTGTGCGAATGTGCATGTCTGCACACAGATGCTTGCATAAAACGGTGTATCTTTGGAAGTCAGAGCACAGCTTGTGGAAACTGGTCTTTCCACCATTTGTGTCCTGGAGACTGACCCAGGCCCTCATGATTAGCAGCCAATGTGTTTACTCACTGAGGCATCTTGCCAGTCCCATTTCCTTTTTTAAGGTTTTCTTTCTCCCTAGTGCAGTGTCAAAGAATATATGCAAACCTTTTGTTCTTCAACAATACATTAATCTCTACAATCATACTGACCTAGGATAAGATGGGTCCCAGCAATATTTCCTAGGAAATGCTTTGAGAATATGCAGGCACTTACTTTGTGTGATCTACTGATGGTCTGTGGTTTTCTTCCCCGTGGTGAATACTGATCCCATTACTGAGTCCCCACCTGAATGTATTTGCGTCGTGGGGTGAATTTGCAGGCTCTGGCTGGTACCATTTACATAGGTTTCTCTCTTCAAATGTACAAACCTCCAGAACTTGAATGAAACAGAATAAAGACAAGAGCTAATCAAAATGAACATGTCAGGAAGGGGTAATTTATACTCTGCAGCACTTTTTTCTTTTTTCTTTTCTTTTTCCTGTCTTAGGTTTCTTTTCTGTTTGTTTGTTTTTTTGTTTATATTTTAAAAATATATTTTCTCATTTTACATACCAATCCCAATTCCCACTCTTTCCCCTCCTCCCGTTCACTCCTCAGGGATGGTAAAGCTTTTCATGGGAAGTCAACAAAGCCCAGGACATTGCTTTGAGGCAGGACCAAGGCCCTCCCCACTTTATCTCTACTCCTTCAAAGAGAATGTGTTTCTAAAAGCCAGTACAAGCAGTAGGGATAAATTCTGGTCTCACTGACAATAACTCCATAGTCTGCCCCTGCCCTACAACTGTCACCCACACTCAGAGGACCAAATCATACCGCAAAGTGTGTGTATGTGTGTTTTTTTTTGTGTGTATATATCTGTGTTTGTGTGTGTGTGTGTGTGTGTGTGTGTGTGTGTGTGTGTGTGTGTGTATGTATCTGTGTGTATGTCTGTGTGTTCCTGTGGTGCATGTCAAGATCACACTCGGATGTTGCTTCTCAGGAGCTGACCTTCTTACTTTTTTGAGGCAGGATCTTGCATTTGTTCTGCCATTTATCAGTTAGGTAAGGACAGCTGGCCAGCATGCTTCAGTGAATCTTAACTTTCCTATCTCTGGATCTCTGGGCTTACAAGGCTAAACTGTCACTCCTGGATTTTCTGTGGGATTTTGGACAACAAAAACAGGCTCTTGTGCTTTCTTAGCAAGCACTTTACCAACTTAACCATCTTCCAATTTTCCATATTGTAAGTTTTAAGCACTACTTAAATATTTAGGCCAATGTTTTATATAATCACAAGAAAAGTCTTTAAAAATACACCCACTGAAACATGTAAGCTAATAGGAACTCACCAACTCCAACTGGACTGGGAAGAAACACACATAGAACCAAACCAGTTCCTCTGAATGTGGATGACAGTTGCAAGGCTGGGGCAGACTGAGGGACCACTGGCAGTGGCACCAGGATTTATCTCTACTGCTTGTACTGGATTTGTGGGAACCTATTCTTTTTGTATGGATACCTTGCTCAGCCAAGATATAGTAGGGAGGGCCTTGCACCTTCCACAAAGCAATGTGCCTTACTCTCTCTGAGGATTGGATGGGGGTGGGGTAGGAGGGTATGTGGAAATAATGGGAGGAGTGGAGGGAGTGGGAACTTGAATTGGTATGTATGATGAAAACAGATAGTTTGTTTTCTTTCTTAAAAAAATAGATAAAAAAATTGAGGTTCATTTTTATTTGACTCTCCATAGAAAGTAAAATGTGGGAATGAATGCATATATTAGCAGTGCGCTCTCTCTAAGAGGTGAGATGTTAATTAGTTCCTACAGCATCTGTTTCTCATCTCTTCCCAGCTGGCATTTTTTGCTGCCTGTTTGACCTTCAAGCTCTGACCTGTTGGCTCTTCTTTGTCCATGGCAATATTCTGCTTGACTTTGGCTTAGTCCCTGAAGATGTCAGCACAAATTAAAAGGCATTTGATTTCAAAGTATTGAAATTTACAACGTTTATGTAGATCTTACTACCTTTAAAGTTTTTAAGATTCTTGTAATGATTTATTATGATATAAAAAATTAGAATGTGATTGATTTTCATGTGAAAATTCTTTTTAAATTCTCTCTCTCCCTCCTTTTTCTTTTCATCCTTTTGCCGAATGTGTCCATGTATCCATCTATGTTAAAATACTATTGCTTGAGTAAAATTAAAACGACTTCAATGAATTCTTATGTGTGTTACAGAAAACATGACATTGACTCATTTTCTGAATGCATTAACAATCATGGCATGCCACAGTTGAAAACTTTAAATATATGTTTATATATTTATCATTATGATGGTAAGTATAAAATATCCCTCTTCAAAATGTGCAGTGATTCATGGCATTTGAGTGCTACACTCTGATATTAATATATGTTGTGTATATTTATCTTGTGAAGAGGTTTATTACTCAATAACTGTTCTTTACATTGTCAAAATAATAATAACTGTTCAGTTTTTAAATTATTCACATAAAATATCAACCAGCAAAGATGGGATGTAAAGATATGCTATATTAAATGGCACCTACAGTCAATAATAATATATATAAGAATGAAAACATTTAAATGCTAGGTGTCATGATAAGTGTTCATAACACAACTTTTAAAAACATATTAGAAATTCTGAACCTGTAAGTTATAAATAAGTTTATTATGATACTTCATCTTACAGATATAAACAATGAAGTTCATACAATGTATTTGAAAATCTAATGTATCCAAATCAAAAAGACCCTGTGATATAAAAAAATGAGTAAATGTCTGTTTATTATTATTAAATAATCTGTAAGCTGTCATGTGTTAATAAATGACAATACTAAAATAGAAAATTTGAAAACTACAGCCTGTATTTCTAAAAAAGCATCCATTATGCTAGGTTAGGTTTTCTGTAAACCTTTCAATCTGTTACTGCTTACACATACTTTGTGGCTTCCCATGAGAAAGCCTGAATACCACATCTTCCATCTAATTATCTTCCATTTGTGATGCATAATATAAATAAATCCCAGGACTCCTTGAAGGAGTTAGAGCCATCTTATTTACAGAGTGCATCAGTTTTGAATTTATGACTTGTTTTAGTGTATATTTTTGTATAGTTCCAGAATATGAATGAATTTTTTTTCTGAGTTAAGTGAAAAGCTTTTACTAGACTTCTTCAAGCCTAAGCTTCCTGACACACTGGTGAAGACAGATGAGGTACACCATGCTTTGTGCCACTTGTAGGTTTGTAATTCTTAATATTATGAATACTTGATCAATACTGCAGTGTTTTAAATTTACATACCAGTCACCTGAAGCACAGAAGGAAAAGATACCACGAAGTATTTGTTCTGTCTGACTTTGTGTTTTACCTCCCAGACATGCTTCTTCCATTTGCATCTTTGATGGCAAAGTTCAATATTAAATTGAATACTTTCTCACTGATCCATTTAAGAGGTATGAATTGTCAGGTACCAATAAATGAGAACCATATTTTATCAAGACATAGGAACACATCTCACATGTACTAAATTTACTTTTCTTATGAACTTTATGAACTCAACGTATTTTTTGCAGTATTCTTTGTGTGTGTGTGTGTGTGTGTGTGTGTGTGTGTGTTTGTGTGTATATGTGTGTGTGCACGCGTGAGTGCATTTGCCTAGGGAAAAGTTAAAAATAGTTAATCTACTTCAAGTATATTATACTGTTCCATTCCTCAGTACTTCTCACTTGATTATATAGGAATAGCTGAGCGATGGGTAGAGGCAGAAGAGGTACAATTCCTTCAGTTTTGTGACTAAAACAGGCAGGAATTAGGAATTCACTTACCACAAGAGGATTCATCTGACTTGTCAGGGCAGTCATTTCTGAAGTCACATTGCTGAATTTTTCCAACACAGTGACCATTAGACCTACAGACAAATTGATCATCTGTGCAGTTGTGTGGAGGCACGGTCACTGGAACTGAAGGTTCTGGTGGATTTGGAATGTCCATCGGCAAATTACCTTGAAGAGAAATGACACAGAGACATCAAATTTTGGGCCTTGTAGTTTTCTTAAAAGTTTTGCAAAATTGAAATTTCTAATTACACTATGCAATTTTATGAGGGATATTTGATAGTGTTTATTACTGTGTTAAAACCGTTTCAGCATTTAAATTAAGACTTGTCTTATCAAAGGCAGAAAACTTGAATATTTTTAATCATAAAAGTAAGTGAAAGATTTGATAGATGACAGTGAAAGTTGACTCAAACTCAAATAAAAGGAAATTCCATGAAAAACACTTGGAAAATGAGTAAAAGCCAAGACAGTGGTGGGTGCTACCATCTAGAGCCAGAGCCAGTGTCTTAGCTGGGGTCATCCTTGAGGATTCCTGGGAATTTTCCTAGTGCCAAGTTTCTCACTAGCCCTTTCTTTAATTGTTCCCTCAATCAAGATATCTCTTTCCTTTCTCTCCTTCTCTGCCCTTCCTCCCTTTTTGATCATCTCATTCAAATGTAGATGAATCCAATATCATTCTAAAATTTGAGAAAAAAATAAAGTGATTTAGTGTTTGAAATGTTGATAATTTTAAAGGAATTAAAAGATGGTTTGAATAAAAAAAAACAGCCACTAAGCTTAATGGAAAATTACTTCAAGGTAAAGTTAATCATGAGAGCTACAGCATTCCCCTACTCCCAAATTATCTACAGTTTTGGTTTCTGTTACCTCCAGGTAACTGCACTCTGAAAACATCGGATAAAAAATTCCAGAAACACTCTGTGAGTTTTAAATTGCACGTGACTCTGAGATGAAATCATGCATCATTTTGTTTTTCTTGCTTAGGATATGAGTCACTCTTTTTCTTGCTTACCCACACCATACAGCCTACTGTCCATTAGTCATGCTACTAACTATCTCAGTTACCAAACTGACTGTCCCAGTAGTGTTTGTGTTCAAGTTCTCCTTCCTGTACTAATGACATGCCCAAAGCACAAGAATAAGACACTGGCAATTCAGCTGTGCCAAGGTAAACATGCAGAGCTATCCTTCAAAGTGAAAATGTCCAGTTTACTGACCTGATAGTGAATTTAAAAATGCATGCTTAAATTGCCAATATCTGTGCTGAGAACAGATTTTCTACTTTTGGAGTTATAATAAAGAGAGACAAAAACCTGCTTAATATTTGCTATTACATCTAAAATTGAAAAGGTAATGATGGGAGTAAATGATAATTGTTCAGTTAATATGGAAATGGTACCAAATTTGAAAGAAGAAATTAACAGAAAATGTGTCCCCACTGAAAACAGTTATGTTACCAAGCAAGAAGCCTGACAAAAAGGAATCTCCAAGGATAAAGGAAACAAACCCTTTTTTGTAAGAAAGAAATGTTCACACAGATCCATGGATAGGTGTGGTCTGAAACCACACAAACCACTTGAGAGGCTATGCTTGCCAACAGAGAAGCTGCTAGAGCATTTGTGACTGAGTTAATGAAGTTGACTATAGAGAAAGAATAAACCCAAAGAAGTTTCTCTTCTTTGATAAAACATGTTTTTTAAGAAGCTTTCTGGTAGGTCTATATTTAGGAGAGTGCACAGGGGAACTATTTAGACATGAAGCACAGGAGAAATGTCTTGCTATAATACAGCAACAGTGCAGGATGCATAGCTAAATTAGAAAGAGTGTGGAGTGAAGACTCCACATGTTCTCAAACAAATATTAGAATTATCTGCCAAGATTCCGACTACAGTATTAGAAACCATGGGTGACAGCCATTTCCTTTATGGAAAGGTTCCACTAAAGTTCTATTCCCAAAGTGGAATGTTATCTGAAAGAAGAGGGAATGGAATTGAAAAGTGTATTAGATAATGTATCTGGCCATCCAGAACCTATTGGCCATGAAATAAAAATGAACCAAAAGCTGATCATTCCAACCACAAGCAAGTGTGACAAGATTATTTCATAGAGCTGAAAAAGCATACAAACATATAAAATGAAGAATACAACTCATCTGTAGCATTGTACGCAGATGAAAACTAAGATCCTCTGCATCACTTAGATGAGTTAAAGAGAAAAAGGTGGGGCTAGTAAGACAGTTCCTAGGTAATGTGCTTACGCAGGCATGAAGACCAGAGTTCAATCCTCAGAACCTTCATTTTAAAAAGCCTGCCATGGCAGTATGTGCCTCGGATTCCAGAATTGGATAGGTAGAGACAGGCAGATTCCTTCCCTAGTAACCACCAGTCAGCCAGTCTAGTTGTACTAGTGAAGTATAGGTTCAGCAATGGACCCTGTCTCCAAAGATAAAGTAGTGGGTGATTGGGGAAAACACATGACACTGATCTCTAAGCTCCATGTGCATAGGTACAAATACGTGTATACATATACGATCAAACTAGTATGCACAAATGAAAAACAATAACTTTTGACAGCACTGCTCTTCCAAAGAATGTGAGAAGCAAACAAACAAAAAAGAAAGAAAATTCTTCATCTATATAGATTTGAGCCATCAATCATCTGAGCTTGACATACAATAGATATCAGCTAAGGCTCAGTGATCCTGGTTTCCTGGAAACAGATGAAGCACCAGCAGATGAGAGTGCCCTAGTGTTCACATCTTTCACATCTCATATCCATCATGCCATCATATCGTCACCTGAGGAGCATTAGTGCTGTATCATAGGTGTTTTGAAGGAGAAAAGAAAGCAAACATTTTCATACAACCAGTTAAAGAGTGCTAAATTTTTCTATTTTAAGTTACTCATTTCTCCACATGCCCAATTTATAAATTAAAATTCATCATAGATACAAGTAATATTATACAGAATAAGCAGGATATATACACACACACACACACACATATATATATATATATATATATATATCACAACAATAGAAAGAAACCATGAGTTTGATAGAGATCATAGGAGTATTTGGGGGATGGAGGTTTGGAGGGTGGAAGAGGAAGGGGTAAATTATGTAATTATGTCATAATCTCAAAAAATAAAGTAATTAAAACGTATCATAAGTTTATAGCATTCACAAAAGATCATGGAGACCTACATTGCCTGTATTCACATTTATGTCAACATTCTTATCTGTCTATATGTCCTGACTTGTTTCTCTACTATTATAAACACCATGATCAAAAGCAACTTGGGCAGGAAGGAGTTTATTGGTTACAGGTTTCAGCACATCATCGAGGAAAGCCAAAGCAGGGATCTGGAGCCAGCTACTAAACCAGAGACTATGGATGGATGATATTTACTGACTTGCTTCTTCTGGCTTGCTCAGTTACATTCTCTGTTGAATTCAAAACTACCAATCCATGGGTGGCATCATTCACAGACCCTCTCATCAATCAGCAATTGAGAAAATCGTCCATAGGCATGCCCACTAGCCAGTCTGGGTAAGGCAATTTCCCCATAGAAGTTCCCACTTCCCAAGTTATTGCAGTTTGTGTCTAGTAGACAAAAATTAACCAGCACTCTCTATGCAATTATCTATCTCTCTATGTGATTAAGTAACTTCTAAGGTTTGGGGTGTTTGTTGAGACCCTGAAACGCATTACTTGTGGATATGGAAAGATTGCTATGGTGTATGAAGTAATTTACCAAATGTTACAAAACATTTTATGCACAGATTGCTATCATATGTTTCACTGGAATATAATGGAAAATTCCTTTGTAGATCATCTTCTTAAAGGGCTTAAAACTAACTCCAACCAGAAATGAATTTAACCATGAAATAGGTTGTGAACTTCCTGAAAATGGTTCATTCCTGCACTTTTGTTGAAAACACGTGATACAATTAAAATTCATGAAGGCAGAGATATTGAAAATTCTCAGTTGTATATTCTGTTTCAAGATTGTCATCCATAAAAAAAGCTCATATCAGCTTTTGCATTTATTTAAATGAGGATGTGATTGCATGATCCTGTTCTCTAGTCCATGACAGTCCCTATGCTAGACAATATGGCTTTAGTTTAGGGCCTGGGCTGTGGAGCTGATTACACAAAGATCCATATCATTTGCACTGAGGAATGTGCTGTAAGCTTTACTCTGGGTATGCATTTGGAAATATGTTAATTTCAAGGGAGACCCTTAATTTGTGTTCCAAGCTCAGGATATTCTAGAAGAATAAAAGCTTACATGGCAGTGGATCATAAACTCTTTCTTTTTCTTGGCATTGCTTTGCATTATACATATTTATAAGAAATTCTATTATCTTGAATTCATATATTTGTAGTTAAATTTGAACTCTTACAATATATTCTTGACTACTACTTTAGTATTTGCTATACAACATACATCTAACCACTGCTTTCGATTTAGTAATTTTTTATTGTTTTCTGATTCTGGAAATGAGTATTTTGTGGCAGGAGAGCAGCCAAGTGGACTTTGTACAAGTTCAGAAATTTAGTCACTCCAACATAAAAGACTGCACTGTAGTTGCTTCAACATTAATGATATTCTCATTTTTTCTTATTTTCAAAATTATTTTTAATAATGAATCATTTAAACATTAATATATATTAATAAAATATTATAAAATATGCCTCACCCCACAAACAACACTAAAGGAATTATTACTAATTAATAGCTTCAGATCCTCATGCTCAGAGAAAAGGAGGAAGAGAGGGAGGAAAAGAGACGGAAAAGTCAGGGAGGAGAGACACAGGAAACCCATATCTATTTTTATAGCTACTTCTTCCCAAATGCCACCAGCAAAACCAAACATTCACATATAAAACTGTACTAATTTATGATGCCATGTGTATTTTTATAAGTAGAGGTATGCAGTTTTTGCCTCTTACTTACTACCTAGTGAGCTTAATATAGTGTCCTTGAGTCTCATCTTCTGTCTGGGGAATGTTGTTAGAAAACAGTATCATGGTCTCGAGGCTTACACAACAACTTTGTAACTGTCAGTTCAGAAGAATAGAAAATTCAAGATCACAGTGTCAATAGATTGGGATCTAAAAAGAGCTACTTCCTAGTGCACACATGGACACTTTTCCTTGTGTCCTGAATTGATGAAAAGATCAAGTCAACTCCCCTTTTTCTTTCATAGGGGTGCTGTGCATTCTTGTGAATATTTAAGTCCTAATTATCTCTCAAAGGCTCCATATTTTTGTGCCACCACTCTTAAAGATTGTTATGACTTCAGTATGAAGCAGGCTCACATGTCTGAATTTTCATGCCTTGGTTGACTGGCGATGCCATTCTGGGAAGATTGTAGAACCCTCGAGAAGTGTGATGGGACTGAAAGAGCAGAATCAGTTAATGGTAGAAAGCCTTGTAAGGCATATGTACTTATTCTCCAGTAGAGCTTTAATGCTTCCTGGCCAGTGTCAGGCAAGGAGCTGCTGCTACAAGCTCCTGCTACCAGAGATGGACCTATTACAGCCACGATGTGTTGTCGAATCTGTGAACCCAAATAAACCCTCACCCTCACCCTCTATGGTTGGTCCTGTCAGGGTATTTCCATCACAGTGAAAGGTAATTTGTTTAGAAAACTAGTAATAGTGTAATAACAATCTTCATTTCACTTTCGCATAGGTGAATATGAGTGTGATGACTGGTGATTATTTAGGTAATGAAACTAGAAGAGGCAAAGAAGATGGAAAAAGATGTTCTAAGGTAGGTTTTGAATAGAAACAGTAATGGAACACACACATGAAGAAAAAGTGGAATGGGGCCACTGACAGAAGACATCTTGGTTCCTTCAGATTTTTATCAATTATTAATAAATGTCCCTCAATTATCCATGTATAATTCTTACATGCATATAGTATTTTGGTAAATATTAAAATGTTTTATCAGTGAATCTATCTTTTATGAGAAAATCCAGATATCTACAAAATGGTCAAACTTTTTGATGTCCTTGCTTTGAGTGGGAGAATCCTTTCTAGTATGTGGTATCATTTGTATTTTCGAGATTCTAAAATCTGTGTAACATACATCAGTATTCTGATAGGCAATTTCTTAATGATGTATGATAAACATATTTTCATTTGCATATTTGTCCCATTTATAACTGTGAGGATAAATTTGTTCAGATCTCTTGATTGTTTTAAAATTGTAATCATTTTATTAGCATATATTAATTACAAAAGTAGTTTTCATTACGACATTTTCATACAAACACATGTATTTCATCCATTGCTCTCTACACACTGACTGATTTCAAATCAGGGTTTCATTACCTAACTCTGAGATATGAAAGTTCCCTGGATGTTTTCAATAGCACTCTTTATCACGATGGTCTTTTTCAAATGTTTTTCCCAACAATGACTTATTTTATGTTTCACTCTTCAATATCTTTCAAAGACAAAAAGGTTATAATTTTAATGAAATCCAGATAAGTAATTAATTATTTAATAGTTCATGTCTTTTGTTGCTATAATTAAAATTATCGTTAAACCCAATGTCCTCCAGATTTTATGTCATTTTCTGTGTGTTTTATAGTTCATTGACTTTAATCCTTTTTGAGTTAGTTTTTTGTGACGGACCTATGTGGAGAATTGGTGTTGGGTTTTGCATAGGCCTTTTGAAGAAAGAGGATCACTCCAGAATGTAATTTCAGGCTTAGCAAAAGTAGCAGGGGGAATAAGCCTTGATGGACTGACCACTCTTGGCTTTGCAAAAGCCTCCTTGACTGTTACCCTAATTATATCTCTGGCAAGTCAATTTCTACATTCTGAAACCTCTTATCTGGAGGTATTCGAAGGCATCATTTGCCTAAGCAATTCTCAGCCATGAGACACCTGGTTTGCCAGGTTCACTTAAGACCAAATTTTGCAAAGGTTTTTAAATTCCTCAGAAAGAACTCAAATAAGTATCAGACTTAAAAGATAACAACCACTGACTTTAAACAAACAAACAAAAAAAAAAAAAGATAGTTCAAATCCTAAGTGAATTGCATCCAATCAGATGCCATGGCTCTGTGGAATGTCTCACTACAGAGACTCAGTCTTTTGCCTGAGATTGCCACTGATTTTAAGCAACAGAATCTGTGTAAAAAGCCACTTTTCTCCATAATATTTTCTTTATTTTTGGCTCTCTATTTTATATTGTTTATTCTTTATTTGTTTGCTCTTTCCCTGGTGCCAACTGGCCCTGAACACTGTTGTTTCATACTGTATATCTTCAAATTGGGTCATACCTCTGCTCCATTCTTTAGTCTCTTTAGTATCATCATAGGCTTCTCATTCCGATTACAACAATCTTGTCTTCCACTCTTCTTTTTATAAGGCTGTGAATCCCATCTGCAAGGCCTGCCTTATAATTTAATCTAATCTGAACTGTAGCCCCAATTCCCTTCTCTAAATATCATCAGACAGGGAATGAGGATTTCAGTCTATTAATTTGGAGTGAACACAAAGATTCATCTTATTGAAAATTTGTGGTTTAGTGTTTTGAACTATTATTGTTAAGAATTGGTAGCAGTATAATAGATTTGTTTCTTTAAAGAAATAAACAGACACAATAGGAGAGCCTCAGTTGAAACAAAAATTGCAGAGGCAACATACAAATGGCTGTTTTCCAGCCCCACTGAGAAGCAGAGATTAGTTTGCTTTGATCTGATCTTCTTCCACACAGCTAAGCCACAGGGAAACCAAACCACCTGCACATCTGTCATGTGGAAGATTTCCTAAATTGATGGCTCAGGCTCCAGATGGACTTGGTGTTCTAACTCCTTGCTCTGCGAATTCCTTGCAACAAATGTGATAAACTTCAGGCTACACTAATAAATTCTTTTTGATAAAACAGATTCTCTAGCTTGTTTTATGCTACAATTCTCTCCCCACAGCCAACCCCACATTGATCATTAAGTAGACAGAGTGGCTATCTTACCACCCCTAGTCCTTGATAAAGTTTACCTTGAAAAAGCTTTAGATCTAACTGGTGACTTAATTTGCAGAGCTGTTATTTATGTCTCTTAGAGGTAACCATCTATATACTCTGCTTGTGACCTTTCATGTTAAGAAATGACTTCATTTAAAATTCTATAAGGTCACTGGAGCTTAAATTTAATCAATCTTCATACAATTGAGAATGTGGAACTACCAACACCTCCAGGATCAGGGCACAGCTATTTCCTATGACACTAAATACAACAACAGAATAGACTCCCATAAAAGAGCTCGATCTAGTATGATCAAAATAATAAAGTGCGTGTGTAAGCCCCGCTTAAGTGAAGTGGAGTTTCAGACACAGTTGCTGGCCAGGTGTGCTAGTTCATGCCTTTAACCCCAGCTCTGGGGAAGCCAACACAGGCAGATTCAAGACTTTGATTCCAGCCTGGACTACGTGGCAAGTCCTAAGCCAGTCAGAGCTATATAGTGAGACCCTATCTCAACAATGCCAACAAAACCCAAAAAATCCTACTGAAGTTATTGTTTGAAATTGATTCATAAAAATCACAGTATAGCTCTTTGCTGCATATTATATCATGCAGTTTATTTTCCTATGGTTGATAGAAAACATAGTCCTCCAAAGTATGTTTGCTTTATAACATGAATGAAATGGAATTTTCATATCTATAAGCATTCTGTTACATTGAGGTGAGTTTAGAAGTAGAAAGAAAGCTTGGGATTAAGGTTTTACAATTATTCCCTGGCACTTTCAAGACCAGAATAGAAGTCTTCAAATTAGGACAGCCCATGAACCTCAACCTAGCAAGTGCAGCCTCTCACAATGACCTTTCAGCAAGTCTTCCTGGAACTCTCAGAGGACATGGATGATTCTGAGAAGAAATGAGGTCTCTCAGTGAAGTGAAAGCTCCCCCAAATACAAACATCAGCTCCTGCCCCATGAATGCTTTTTCCCTCTAGCAATTTAAAAGGTTTTGTTTTAGTACTGCATATCTACTGTGCATCCACAAATTATATGACCATGAAGAGGGATATGGTGGGGAGGGTGAAGCACACACACACACACACACACGATATGGTGGGGAGGGTGAAGCACTTATAGATGGAATTAGAGCGTTGAGCTAGCTCATTCTCTTTTCAGAGTTGCTTTGACTGTCATTTTAACACACATTCATTGTACACATGAATGAGTTTCACTGTGACATTTCAGAACAGGTATTATTGTGCACAGGTTACACACAGCTTCTTTTCTATCCTTCTCACATTCTGAAGCATGATTAATAAAAACTCAGAGAAAGAAACTGGGGTTCACCCTGACTGTTAGAAAAGCGAAACAGCTAGTCACTGGCTCTTACCTCGACCACAGTCTGAAATGATGTTCCTGCCTCCAGGAATCTCAGAATGAGACTGTGCTGGAGAGCTGTCTACTCCCATTTTATAATCCTCTCTAGTTCTGATATTAAAGGTGTGCACGACTACTGCCTCTTTTCTTTGACAAACAAACTTGTCTACTAGGATTAAAGGTTTATGTTATTACGGCCTGGTCTATAAGGGTGGGCAGTGTGACTTTTTTACTTTTCTTTTCCTCAGGAAAGTTTTATTTATTAAATTACAATAGAAATGCCACTTTAGTTAAATGACAACCTTTAGTCTCCTTCATAGTCCTTAAGGGCCTTCTGATTCTTTTGATTTGTGGCTTCCACACATAAAAGAAAACATGTAATACTTGACCTCTGTCTGCCTTATTTTTTTTCAATATGATCTCATCCACCTCCATTTATTTTCCTTAAAATAATAGGATGTCCATCTTTTTTTTTTTTTACAGGGTATGATACTCCATTTGCAACACACATACCAATTTTCTTTATTTGTGTGCTGGAGGGTATCTGGGCTAATTCCATATCTTACTTACTGTAAATAATACCACAATAAACATGGTTAACCATGTGAAAAAAGAAACATCAGCTGAGAAAAGTTCCCCCTGAATTCTAGGCACCTTTGCATCTATTTCATTATTTTTGAGAATGAGTATTGTATTTGCATTATTTCCACCACACACTTTCCCCTCCCCAACTTCTTTTACCCATGCACTGCCTTTCAACCTCAAGACCTCTTTTTAAAATGGGATTCTTTCATACACACACACGTGGGTGTGTGTGAGTCTACTTAATATTGCTTATATGAACACGTAATTAAGGCTGACCTCCGGAATTGGATAATTTATTAGGGGCTCATCCCAAAAGAAGATCGAATATCTCTCTTAAATTGGGAGACAGGCCTCATGCTCCAGACACCTTGGGATGTCAACTTGTGTTGTCATTATAAAGGTCTTGTTTAAATGACCACATTGTCAAGTATTCTGGCAGTTTTACTAAATGATAATTAGAATAGATGCATTGATATAAAAATGAATATTGAGTAAAATAATTGTTTGTATAGAATTAAAGCTAGTTGTTAGCATAAAACAAACTGTCATACTTTGGAAATTAGTTTAATAATTTGTATTTGCATGAATTTTAATTTTCATTCTACATTATCGTATCACTGAACAAAAATGATAGTTTAGTTAGTACTAAAAGCAAATTGATGGCTAAAAATGAAGCTACAGGTATTCATCCACCTTATCCAACATGGTAACAGAAGAAAAACAGCTGAGAAGTATATAAACAGTATATTATTAACTCTTATTTTTGTTTGTATTCATTGAACAAAAACTGTAGGACATTCTTTTGGTACATTCAGCTTCTAGGGGCTTTGTGGTTTGGACCAAAAGTCTCATTTGTTATGAAGCTAACACAGAGCCAAATAGTTCAGACAGGTTTTCAAGTTTCATATTTTTCATCCTAAACTTGAAGCAGAAAATTGAGACTAATGGTCTGTAACAGACACTTCCTATCTTTGCTTCTGCCTCCAGCGGCTCTACTCTGGCCACCTTGACACCATTAGCCACAGAATATTTTTAGCAGAATAACTGGAGAATCTAGAGTTTCGGTGGCGATTAACCCTACTTTTTTGTGTTCTTTTGCCTTCCTCAGTGTCCCCAAAGCCAAAATGATTCTATCTCCAAACTGGGAAATCGTGTAGGAAAAACTCTGGCCATTAAAATCAGACAAATTTACACTGCAAGATCATTCCTGCCCTGAAGCTTTACTGTCATCTGGGTCATTTGTAATCTTTAAAATAATATTTTGCAGTTTGAAGTAGAACTCATTGCCTCTTTTTTTAGGGTTAGTGTATCTGATTATCAGCGTGCTAGTATTTTACATCATGGAGCTAAGATATGCATCCATTTGGTAACTAGTCTCTTCATTTCTCAACATAAGGCTAGACAGTAAACTTACTAATTCTACTCAGCAGTTAACATCCAGCAACCTGGGATGAAGCAGAATTGTTCTCAACACTTGAAACATTATAGGAATGGTCTGGGACTGTAGTTCAGTACTAGCATACTTGTCTAGCATGCTTTGGCCTCCCATCTCATCCCTAGCACTACAAAAAGGGATGCAAGATTATACAAAACACACACACACACACACACACACACACACACACACACACACACACACACATATATATATATATATATACTGTATTATAAAGCCCATTTATAAGTTCCCTAGATTGGATTTATACATTTTCTGTCCTTACCAGTCCTAGAAGGTTGAGAATACTTCCTGCTACCCTACTGCATAGTTTAAGTACATGGATGTCAGTAAATGTACACATGTCATATCCTGATAAGGGATGTAATTTTATTCTTTCCTGCATACTCTGATTTAACAACAGAAATTGCAGACAGGGATGTGGTCCTTCAACTCTGGTTCCTGCTTGTGGAGGCAGAATATGTGGAAGTAGATTCACAGCTTAGGACTTCAGGGTGTTTTGCAGAGTTCTGAATAGGAAATTGATTACCATTGCTATTTTTGTTCTAACTTAACTCACATGTTTGAGATCTAGAAGTATATTACGTGGCTATATGTAAATGAAAATAGTCTTTCAAGAAATTTATCTGATACACAATAGGAAATTTTTGTGTGGAAGGATTTAATACTTAAGAAATAATAAATAGAATATATATTTAAGATATCTAAAATACCTAAAAGTTTAAGATTTCTCTATCTAGCCATTCCTTCAGCAAATATTTATTATTATCTCCATATTCCACTACTTGGCTAGTTGCTAGAGACCAAACAGCCAACAAATAATATGACTGCTTTCTTCTAACTACAACTGCTATTGGGGAAAGAGAAACTTTACTGTAAGGATAATATGTATTGTGTAGAAAATAATTTTTCTAAATTTATGGGGAAAAGATAGAAAATGCCAAAAAGAATCTATGTGGGTGGTATTCCAAGTACTTACTGAATAAGCAGATGTTGAGGAGAGAACAGGAAAACATCAGTGGAGGGGAATAAATAGACACCCAGAGGAAGCACATGCTAAGAAGAGGAAAATGTAAGTCCAGACTGAGATCTGAACTGGAGAGAGGAAAAAAAACATTAGGTAGGGGGCCTTTCTTTATAGTTGCAGAATATGAAGACTCACCTGAAAGGGAAGTCATGAAGTCTGAGGGATCCAGTAATTTATTCTCTCTCAGCTCTTAACTGAAGTTTGGTATTACTTTGTTTGAGATAGGACTCTTAGGATTGAAAAATCAGGAAAGAGGACTGATTCATTTACTAAAATTATGCAAGGCCCAAAAAACGTCTTCATTGATTCTTTTTACAAAGATTAATATCAGATGTAAGTAGCATGATATCAGATTCAGAAGTGAAACATCTATTAATTGAATCTTTGGCATTTAAAATGGCTAATTGAGACTGGGCAGTAGTGGCATATGCCTTTGATACCAGCACTCAGGAAGCTGAGGCAGGTGGATATTTGAAAGTTCAAGGTCACCCTGATCTTCAAAGTGAGTTCTAGGACAGCCAGGACTGTTACACAAAGAAACTCTATCTCCAAAAGTAAAAACAAAAATAAAAAAGTGCTAATTCATAATGCAAAAAGATGATTAGGTCTTTTACAGCAAGATCAGACCAATAGTTGAAAGAATTGGAAGTACTATTGTTATTGTATCTCTTTGGTAGGAGAAGTAATTTCTAGAAATTTTAAGAAACATCAAATTTTTTGTTGTAAACCAGGTCATCTGAAAAGGGATTGGAGGCAAGATGTTCCTAAAAACAATATTCTTCCTAGAGATGATTCAAACAGAGGGCCCCAGCCTTCTGCAGTATGCAGATAATATGGCAAAGGCCAGCATTGAACTAATGAATATAGATCAACAAGGGACAGGCAAGGTAACCATTTGCCATGGGGAATGCACCGAGGGCCCTCCTGGAGGCTCTAATATCAAAGTTGGCCAGTCAGCATCAGAGAAACTCAACCACAGGGCAATTAAAAGACGTAATACCTGTTGTTAATAACCACACAGCTCTGGCTATGACTAAGCAGAAAAACTTCTACAGATACAACAAAAAGTTCAGAAATATATTGGATACTAGGGAAAAAAACTGCTGAATTTAATCAGGCGGTATACTTTAAAGATGTAT
This sequence comes from Microtus ochrogaster, assembly GCF_000317375.1. Lineage (NCBI taxonomy): Eukaryota > Metazoa > Chordata > Mammalia > Rodentia > Cricetidae > Microtus > Microtus ochrogaster. The sequence continues at coordinate 3,550,379 of NC_022018.1, read as the reverse complement.
TGACCTCAGAATGGAAACTAGGATATGTCTTACACTGGGGATGAGGTTTTGCTTTTGTTTCCACAGGAGAAGAAACTACTATCAAAATAGATAAAGATTAGATTAAAGCAGGAGAAAACTGTTGATTAGGAGAAGTGATAGTTCATCAAACCTCATGGCCATTTCAATAAATTAACTTAAAAGACTAATAAATGTCTTTTATTTGATCAGAAAAAAAAAACTGCCAAAAAGGGAAACTTCCCAAAGTAAAGGTTAGGGCAGGGTTTTGTTTTTGACTTTACAGGAGAAGAAAAATATCCCACTAAAAATATATATAAAGACCAATGGATAAATAAGACATCTGAAGAAAGATGAATAATCCAGAGCCAACCCTAAGAAAAAAGAGTAAATTGGCTTAATGCTTAATTTCCAACAAAATATATATATAAATCTTCCCAAATGTTTGTTTCTGCTTTTCTCTACAGACATATAAGGCAAATGGTCTTTTTGTGGTCCCAACTCAATTAAATATTAAGGTTTGCTTTGGAGTTGGAGTGTGACTCTATTCTTCTCTAAACCCAAGCATGCTTCTTAGAGGAAAATCTAAGACCTCTGTTTCATTTCAGAAGAGTCACCTGGTATGGAACAGAAGAAAAAACAAAATGAAGGGACTATTCTATTGGCAACTCATAATCTGTTCACTTTACTTTGACTCTTTAAAACTTTTATAAGATATAAATATTATCTCAAACTTTATAAAAATTATATATATTTAAACTTTCTGTCATGATATTAATGGTCATATAAGGTACCAACTAATTCTAGAAATAGACTTGATTTAGCTTCCTGTGTAGGATTTCAGGTGTCAATTCAAAACAGGTAATTAGAAATTAGGCTTGTGAATCTCTTATATATTAAATAGATTGTTGTCCTTTTACCTCTCCAAGATCTATTGCATATGATATTTAAAATGTTTAGGTATTCTGCAGTGAATCATGACCATTCCTATCAGAGACTTTTGAAGTCTCCCAAAGGATGATGGGGCCTCACAATGATGATCCCACCTGAATTGTGGTAATGCCACTATGATGACAAATACCAATCAAAATCAGCTTTGAACTACAAACTTCTTAGGACAATATCGAGGTAGTTAGTTAAAATTGCCCAGCATCACAGAATACTCCTGCCAGAACTTCAGATAAGCCTTGCACTTTCCCACCATACCAAGACTGGACAACAGCAAGCTCTCCCAGGACTTGGTCTTTATCTCAGTTTTTTTCAGGGTTCCCTAAAGATGTCATCTCCTCTAGACAGTAGAAAATAATTTTAAAGACACAATGTCCACATTCTCGAGAGATGGGGTGAGTAGTTTTTGGTTGTTTAGTGAATGCTATCATCATTTAAGGGGCTTGACTGCAAGTGGTTATTGATCATGATCAGAGAAGAAACTAAGCAAAAGAGATTAGATTCAGGAAGGGAAAAAAGGTGGGATGTAGAAACAATTGGATAAAACATGTAGATTATTGAATCAACTTTCAAATTAAAAACATTACTTGTCTCAAATATTTTACAGTGGTATGAGCTTTTTTATATTGATAGAAATTTAAGGTTATTTTTATTATACTGCATATATGCTTCTACTCTTGTTTAAGATATTTCTGTATATTGATACAAATTTAATATGATTTTTGTTATAATGTATAATGTTTCTATTCTTAAGATATTTTTGTAGAGTGATACAGCTTTAATGTAATTTTTGTTTTAATATATATTTCTATTCTTATTTAAGGCATTATATCTAGGCAGCTCATTTTAAAATGTAATGTAATGTTTAGTCTTTGAAAGCTATTTTGGATAATAAAGAATGACATGTTAGTTAGGCATCTATAACAACCAAACTTAGAGTCATGTTAGGTATGTTGTCAAGGTAAAAGAGATATATTTTAAATAGATGGATATTCTTAAAATATCTCAGAGAGCAACAAAATATGGCATTTAAAACCCTTTCTGGGGTCTCTGATGGGGTGGAAGACTAAATAGTCATAGCTACAGTTTTTCTTAGTTATTATAGAAAGGAAATTAGTTACAAATTTGGAAGTCTCCAAGAGAGAATAGATAATGAAGCAGTTTTTCTGTGCTTGCCTAATACACATGGACTGAACATTGTAAATGTAAGTCTTATTAAATAGTTGTTCTTATTGCATATACTTTTACTATGTTAGACTTAAATGAAGTAGTTCCTTTTTATTAGTCAAAAAGGGAAAATGTTATGGGAGACTTGTTTGTATTGTTGCTTCAAGACCTCCAATGGAGTTGGGCCATGAGTCTGCAGGGTGGAGCCCACATTCAGCAGGCTGGAATGAACCATGGTGTTTTCTAGTGAACTCATAGGAAGATAGAGAGACTCAGAGAGGCATAATGAGGGGCTTGGAAAGATTTAAGGGTCCTTTCATTATGAGAAGGTGGAGAGGAGGTCAGCTGATCCTTTTCTTTGTCACTCTGTGTATCTATCAGATTTATGCACTTATATCTGACTCCCAAGCATTACTTATTAATATAGCAATAAAAAACAACAAAACATTTACAAGGCAAATAGAATAATCCTCTTCAAAACAAAGCTGGTTTTGAGCAAGAGCAAATGAGTGAGTTGGTTCTAGAAAGATCTGAGCCAAAAGACGACCAGGTATATGCATATGGAATTGTCATGTTTACCAAAATATGAATGAGTGGTGAATCTGTCTTCTTACTGGCCATCCATAGAAAGATTTAACTTTGTGTAGTGTTTTGTGGAATAGATAGACCCATTGACATCAGTTACTACTGCCAGAATGATGAGATGGAGAAAGATCCTAACTACATAGAGGGAAGCCATTTTGAGGGAACAATGCTGAGTTAAAATTTCTACAATTAGGCTGGTGTGGTGGTTCATGCCTTTAATCCCAGCACTGAGACAGGCAGAGGTGATCTCTGAATTTGAGGCCAGCCTGATCTACAATGCAAGTTCCAGGACAGTGAGCACTGCAAAGAGAAATCCTATTTCAAAAGACAAACAAACCACAACAAAATATCAACAAATCAGGTACTCTTGGGTCCCAGTAAAGTCAGTGGCATTTGTTTCCCATGTCATTTGATTTAAGAGCATCCAGTCTGAGTACCAGAGTGATATTTATGAATTTCACTGCCAGTTTTTTCTAGACTACTGTGCATTGTAGAATAGGAGCATCCCCTTCTCCACACCATGTTCCAAGCCTGGGCTGTTCTAAATCTTAGTGGTTTTCCTCCTTATCACTGTGATTCTTATTAGATGTTGAGCACAGATATGGAGGTTAGGAGAAAGGTTGCAACTGAAGACATATATCTTTGAAATAGTCTCTTTTCAATAGATATAAATGAAAAATGCGGAAACAATAGGTTGTAAACAGTTCCTAGGAAAAGTTAAGAATACATCCTAAATTTAGAATACCAGTGTCACTGAAGATGAATGAGATGCTAATGAAGTTTAAAAAACAACTCAATAATTACTACGTTAGAGTAATTATTTTTACAATTACTTAAGTCTCACAAAGATCATAACTTCAGATATGACTTCCTAGTATTTTGTATATCACAAGTGATTAAAAACAGATTCAAACAGCTTTCCTATATTTCATTTTTTAAGACTATTTATTAGCAAAGATATACTATATTTTTCCAGTGTCAATATATATAAGAAACTGCAAAAACGAGGGCACTTGAGTTTACTCCTGAATATGAAGTATTTATTTCCTTGTTGATTCTTCCAAAATAAACAGATTTGGAAATGCGCTCTCTTACCTGGGTAGAGGGTACAATCCATGAATGACAGATCATCAATTGCAATATCACCAGTGAAGCCATCTCCAACTGAAGCCACGATCAAGATCTGAGGTATAAAAGAAAGCTGTTGAATTATGAATGAAATTATAGAAACCCATGACTGAGAAAGAATTCACAGGTCTAGGGAGACGGCTCATTCATTATGTAAGTCTGAGGTCCTGAGTTTGATTCCTTACACTAACGTAAAAATTGTGAGTTCTGTTGAGTACCTTTAATCTTAGCATTGGGGAGGTGGGGACAGGAGGATTCTAGGGGCTCACTGGACAGAGTCTAGCCTGATTGGTAAGATCAGGATCTCAGTGAGAGAAAGACCCTCACTCACAGAGATGATTATGGTTCATGAGGATGACAATGGGGCTTGTAGTCTGAGCTCCACATGCCCACACAACTGTGCTTGTACCACCAAACACATGCATCTTCCTACAAAATGTATGCATGCATAAATGTACAAACACACATATACATATATATGCCACATGCACACATAAGTGCACTTGTACTAACATTTACTTACACCTTCCTACAGACATATATTCATGAATGTGAAACCACACATGCATGTATGCACCCACTTAAACACACACACACACACAGAGCAAATAAAAGGAAAACTCTTGGCTTCCCTTAGTTATAGGAAGTATTAGCATTACTGAGCCTATTTTGATCCTGAGTCTCATTCTATCCCTACTGTGTCTACTGTGTCCTGTGTAGTTTGGGTCCCAGAAATCAGACTGAAGGAATGAAGAAAGAAGACACACAGACACAGGTACAAAAAAACTGGGGTCAGGACAACTGTATACCTCTGATAAAGCACTGCCAAACCTCAGCAACCAGGAACCTTGGTGCATTTATTATCTATAGCAAAGGAGAGAAGTTAGCTAACCTCTGCAAGAGGTCTCTAGTGTCAGCAATTTCAGACTATAACCATCCCAGAAGAGGAAGCTATATATGAGAGTTTTGCACACACTAGTTAATCATTTGGAAATGATTCACAATCTCTATCAACATTCCCGCTGTGGTCTGAAGAAGGCATTTCCGTCCACTGATTCTGACCTGTAAGGAAGGCATTGTCAATTTCCCATGTCCCTAAGGCTGCTTTGCTCCTTGTCAGTCATATGTATTCACATGGGGTTCCTCAGTTCCACACATTGAATCTGACGATGTCCAATTGCCTGAAATCTCATGGTATAGCTCCACCCTCTTCCCTAGAGATTTCCGAGTGGTGCTAAGATGTAGTATTAGGAGTGGCGGGGCTGTGTCCCCAGCACCCCGGCCACCTGCTAGCATATGCCCGAAATAACAACACACAACTGTATTCATTTAAACACTGCTTGGCCCATTTCTATCTAGCCTCTTCTAGGCTAATTCTCACATATTAATTTATCCCATTTCCAATCATCTGTGTAGCACCCCAAGGTACACTTACCGGGAAGATTCTAGCCTATGTCCATCCTGGGTCGGAGCTGAGTCGCATCTGCCCGGGAGAATCTCTCTGAGCTCGCTTCCTCTTCCTCCCAGCATTCTGTTCTGTTTACTCCTCCCACCTATATTTTAACCTATCAGGGCCAAGCAGTTTCTTTATTGCTTAACCAATGAAATCAACAGATTGATATATGACACTCCCACATCACTAAGACAATGTGATTGTCTTGTTTCCTTTTGACCTTCAGGCATCTCAGGTTCTCTCACTCCCCACCTCTTCCATATTTCCCCCTTTTTATCTTTCATCAAGAGTTTATCCACTTCTCAGGTTAAATGTCCATACCCTTTAGGAGCAATTTTAAGTGTTTTTCATCATGCATCTGAAGCTGATGAATCCATATTGATCTCCTCGTAACTGTACTAATCACAGTAACTCACTTGACTATATTGCTGTTACAAAATTTGTAACTCCACCAAAACCCCAGGAAAAGGGAAAATACTGGCAAATCACTATAGTATATGATTAAAGCTGAGATTTAGTGTAATTGAATTAATCATGATGAATTATTTTAATACTTATGCAAATGTGTGGCATACTTACACAACATCTTGGTATAATTAAATAAAAGAGTACTTGACACAAATCCAAAGTCTTAAGAGAAAAAAAAACATTCTCTTTTCCACTATTAAAGCAAAAGAGAATTTCCATTCATGCCTCCTTCACAAATGCTGACTGTGGAAGCAGAATTTTTATTTCACTTCTCTTGTCAAATCCTATCCTACACTGAATGTTATCATGCCCCTCATTTAT
>NC_022018.1:3541517-3543286 GCF_000317375.1 Microtus ochrogaster | reverse complement strand
TTTTTTTCTTTCTTTCTTTCTTTCTTTCTTTCTTTCTTTCTTTCTTGTTTAATATTTTTCAGGCCAGGACATCATAAAGTTTTGTCAACATGAGAAAGATTTAACAATTCAAATCCTAGGCAAATACAGTTCACCTGCTATTTCCCCGAGAAGAGCTTGTGTACTTGACAAAATGCATTATTTTCATTACCATCAATATTGAACAAAACATTGCAACAAGTTGCTCCACAGGAGGAAATCCATACCAGGTATTGTAAACTCAGTTAAAAAAAAAAATCCATGGCTAAGGAGGTCTTAGGCTCTAGGCAGGAGGTAAATGCTGTTGTTTAACTAAATTCACAGAATGACAATGCATGTTTATGGCTTCAGACATCACTGCTCTCAGCCTGATCAGAGAAGCTTCTTTTGCAATGATAATCACGAATATAGCAACTGTGGTTGGTTTTCATACTGAAAATAGGTGACAGTTGGATGCACAACCCTATAAAAGCCATTTGTACCATCCCTCTAAGGTTCAGGGAATACTGTGGAAAATAGGACAGAAAGAATATAGGGAGAAAAACTTTCAAATACACTTCGAGGTATGGCATAGCTGTCGCACCCATGTTTACACAACTTAAGCTGCCTACTGAACCTGTTAGGTCTGTCAACTGTCAATCATAGATCAAAGGGAAATTAAATTTATTAGATGAATTCTGGCGGAGGGGTAGTAATTTTTAATTGTTTTCAATTGTTTACCCACGCATGAGCCCACCCTCACGCCAAGAAACATTTCCAAATTATAATCACAGAGAAAATGCTAGTTAAAATCAGTGGATCACAAAATAACACAATAGATATGAATGTAGAAAAGGGGCATGTTAGGAGGAGGGGCGGGGATGGAGAGAGGTGGAAGGAGAATAAGGAGGCCAGGGTCAAGGTGAGAAAAGTGTACATAAGTGTCAAAGAAAATATCTAAGAATTAAAACAAAAACTATTGGAAGAGAAAACAAAATGTAGAAAACATATTCAGGCTGAAATCCTATGAATATCAATAAACAGAAATCGACTGTGGAATTTGGCCAAAATTACTACAAAATTGTATATTGAAGAAAAGCCCATGAATAACTGAAAATAGCCAGCAATCAACTCAGCTCAGAAGTGAAAAAAAGGGGAAATCTGGTAAATAAAGATACACTGTGATTCATATACACAACTCATGGTTGTCATTAGTGTAGCAATATGCATGGAGAGAAAAATAATATTAGGATCCAAATATTTAATGGAAAAATACATTTGTAGCCCATGGAAACATCTATGTAGTAACTTTGGTTAGATAAACAATATATAGCTTCATTCTAAAATAGAGGCTCATCTATTGTCTTTGTATAGCCACAAAATAAGAAAGTGGCCATTTTATTAAAAATTACAGGAATGTCATGTAACCTAGAGTATGTCCCAGTAGGTGGTTACATTTGGGGAGTCTGCTGCTTACACGGCTTATTTCTGTTAGAGATCACTTGGTATAACCTGGAAAACACATTGTTACTGCCTCTCAAAGAAGATAGGCAGGTCCTGCTAGAACACATAAATTGAAACATACATAATATTTGTCAAAATATCACTATGTTAAGGACATATCATGTGAGCATTCTTGAAAATCAATAGACAAAAGTTTCAAGTTCTGATAAAAATAAAATGTTTATTCTGTGTCTTACAGATAGTCTTTCTTTCTTTTTTTTAAAATTTATTTATTTATTAAGGATTTCTGCCTCCTCCCTGCCACCGCC
>NC_022018.1:3519526-3541417 GCF_000317375.1 Microtus ochrogaster | reverse complement strand
TTAAAAAAAAAGATAGTATTGCATTCTGGAAATTAGGGAAGCCACATTTTATGTCCACGTCCCATCGCACTTTATTAAATACCATAAGATGCAATTGAAAACCCAGTTCAGTGTAAACTATGGCTTTCTTAACTTACAGGTCACAACAGTGAATTTACAAAAAAATTGGGAAAGAATTTGACAAAGGATTTCTTGGTGCATATAATCATAAATTAATTCAAAAACTAGTGTGTTATAATTGAGATGTCTTTGCAGCTGTATCACATACTTTCCTACATCCATGATTCTAAATACACAGCATGTGTATTTTGCTTGGACGTGTCCTGGTACCATGGGATACCTACAGACACTGCCTGAAACACCACACCTCAGATGTAAGACTACTGCATGCCACAAGTTCCCATAAGTTTTTTTTGTTTGTTTGCTGTTTTACTAATGCACACTGAAGCATTTCTGCTCTTATAGAAGTGCAATGTTTTAATGATGGAAGAAACATCATGTGTTCTTTTCATCTCTAGCATATGGAGTTTTCAAAGCATGTCATCTAATTGCTCAAGTCATGAACAAAGTCACACCTTACTAGTTACCAACAATTTCCAAAGAACAGAAATTTACATTTCCCCCTCATATTTCATAATAATTTCTCCTTAGTATTCATTTTGTTTTTCCAGAAAACTAAAGGCCTTGTAAGCCTCATTTCACTAAGTATATGTGAGGAATTTTTCTCAATTCTGACTAAGCCATCCAGAGTATTACTTAATATGTATCATGTAATGAGTAATCCTTGTGGGGCCCTGAAAGTTTGCTGTAGAATAAGAAAATCTACCCTCTAATACACATAAAAAATTGTTTAATTCAGCATACGAGAGCTTTTAATCATCCTTAGAACTGCTTACAAAACCCTAACAGGAATACCTATAAAATAAAACTCAGATTTGATCTAACAAACCTTATGTTTATAGGTCTGTCTCAGGTTGGCCTTATTGCACACACAAACCACTGGAGAATAATTGGATCTTTCAAATATTACACTGGATATGAAAAAATTATTAAGTATGGACCACAAAAGTACATCTAAACTGTTTAAGGAACTAGGCATAGAGATGGATAATAAAAATATAATTGTGAAACCAAAGGATTAAGTGAACTTAAACAGATAAGTAAACCAAGTAAAATAAGATTTCTTCAAAGAAAGATATGATTTCTACATAATCTGTCTGAGTCCTTAAATGGGTTAGAAAAGTGGTAAATATTTTTGTTACTCTTTAGTATTCAGAATGATTTTTTAGGTAAACTTGAGCTATGTAGAATATGGTATTTTATAGATTTTTGACCTAGGAAAAGAATTATTTGTCCACATTGGTATTATAGTGTTTCTATGGTAACCAAAATGAAAAACAAAATCTAACCATGCCTTTGAATATCTTATATGTAATACACAAAAGACTAAATAGTGATTCTTGGGCTAGACCTAGATCATCAAGGTTTGGTTTAAATTAAAAGTTTTTCCCAAGTCAATAGGTGGCCAATGTTTTAAAGAAGGGTATTTCTCAAGAAGACACTGCACTGTGGTAATCACAGGCTCTATTCTTCTATTTTGCATACTACTGATTATCTTATGCTTGATACCTGTCCATCATTCATGTATTTTGTCTGGTCACAAAAGCACCAAGTCTATAAATTTCTTTATTTTGTTAAGTCATAAACCAAAGTGTCTGAGATTTTCCCCTACTTCTCAGGCAACAAGCCAGTCTGTCACATGCCTTATAAAAACGTTAAAAAAAAAAAGCAGATTGTGTAGTAAAAAGCTATAGTCAGAGAAGTAAGTACCTTCCACCATTTCCCCATTCCCACATGGTAACACGAGGAGAGAAGCTTGACATTGAGAGACTCTTGTTGTAGGCTGTTGGAATAACCGCCCGGTGTGGAAGGAAAGAAGGAGGGAAAGCACTGAGTGGGGGATTTGCCTTTCTATGTAAGAGATGAAAACATCGATAGAGCAAGACCATTCGTTGAGGTGCCTTTTATGCTTTCTCACTATATCTATAATCAAAATATTTAAGTCAATGCAGCCTTCCTTGCTGTGACATTATTCCTGGAATGAACTATAAGCCAGAAATGGAGACCACAGCTGTGATCCAGATCTTAAGGAAAGAAGATAACATGTCTTTGATCCAGACCTGGGCTAGAAGGCACACCTTAAATCTTGGCAACACCTTTTGCTGGAAGGTTATAGAAAGACAATGAAGAAGGAAGGGTTTGTTCTTACCTGCCTGCCCTTGCCTTGTCAGCACATCCCTTCCAACTGGGACACCCAGCCTTGCAGGACTGAGAAGCTACTAGATTCTTGAAATTTCTGCTTGCAACTAGCCATTGTTGAACTGTTGCTGGTAAATCATTGCAATAAATCCCCACATTAAAGGCATGTTGTCTTGTTGCCTCAGTATCTGGATCATAGGTGTGCCCTCCTTTTCTAAGATATAGACACACTCACACATACACACACACACACACACACACACACACACACACACACACAGAGAGAGAGAGAGAGAGAGAGAGAGAGAGAGAGAGTAATTCATTTCATAAGTTCAATGACTCTAGAGAACCCTGACTAATCCTGACTAATATGCTTCTCTTATTTAGAACCAAAGGATTCTCTTTTGTCAGGATCCCAAGGACTGCACATAGCTACATCTTACAGAGTTTCTCTTCAGCAACAAGACCTCTCTCTCCCCATCAGTGTCTCTGCTGTGTTGAGTGCAGGGAAAAACATACTGAAGAGCTTGGAGCTTGGTAGAAGAGGCAAGGTCATATAAAACCTAGACATAACACTTTATATACAAAACATGTTCTAAATATTAAGTGATGTGTGCACACACAGAGACACACAATCTTCCTTCTAAGTTGTAGGAAATGTGGTTACTTCTGGTGATTTTAAAGGGCTCAAAAAGCCAGAGTTTATTTTAGCTTATTCTGTCACATTAACTGTACTCAAAGGGGAAAAAACTGGACGCAGTTTGACTCTACTTTTTAGTCTTTCACTTCCCTTACATTACAGTGCCTTTCTGAAACTTCCTAAGTGGATTTTGAAAGGGATAAACGTTGATCAATTTGAAACGAATTTGATCCTGAAACTCTGCAGACCCGCATGCTATTTTAAAGCATCCTCTGGGGACCAGTTTTGTGGAAGCTTTCTCACATCCCATCCGTTATTTGAATGAAGACAAATAATGCTCTGTTTCTCCAAGTCATAAGAATTTATACAAAGCAGACTTGACTGCTGGTTACAATGAAGCATTTAATTGAAAAAAGCCCGGTCGATAACAGGAAAAGAAATGAAAGCCAGGTTTAAAGCTATTGACTGAAAAGTTCAGAAAGTTGTGGTTTTATTATTAAGAATTACATAATGAGGCTTACAATCTTAACAAAATATAATGTACTATTGTTTAAACGATTTTCATACACATGCCAGAGTACAATTCTCCTTTAACAACCATTTATTTTTATTGATTAAATTTTTCTTTGACAGCCTCATACATGTATTTAATGCACTCTGGTTATCCTTCTGTGTCTCTCCCACCCCTAGCATTAGCTCCCTCCCTTAAATTTCCTTTCCTGTCTTATCTTTAAATAATTTTTTCAGTCAACGCAGTCAATTTTCTATACCATTAAAGATTACATTTAAAGAAAAGTGAGTTGAACTCTAGTTTATTATTATAATACAAAATGATTTCTTATATACCCAAATACCTACATACTTTCTATCTCCTTGTGTAGCGGGCATCTGACTACCCTTTGTGATGGCTAAAATAAAAATGTCCCTATAGATCCAATGGGTGAATACTTGGTCCCCAGTTTTAAAGGCTGTTTGTGTAGGTTTCGATGTGTAAGACCCTGCTGGAGGCTGAATATCATTGGGGATAGGCGTTGAGACTGAAAAGGCTCTTGCTATTACCAGTATGCTTTCTGCTTATACTTAATAGGTTGTGAGCTTTCAGCTTCTTGTCCCAGTCTCCATGGCTGCCTTGATGCTCCCATTGCCATGGAAGCCTGCTGATACGCTGCTCCACCATGGTGCTGATAGACTTTTCACCCTCTAGAACCATTCACCCCAAATAAACCCTTCCTTCTATAAGTTACATTGGTCCTGGTGTTTCATCACAGTAATATAAAGATAATTAATAAACTTTTCTACTTAGCAATTAAACTAACCCAGACTTACAGTACAGGGATTAAAAAAAAAAAACTTGGAGACAAATCTATACCCTTCCAATAATCAACTTGTTTAGTTGTTTTTTTTATTATTATTTTTGTGTTGTTGCTTTTTATTCATCGGGATCTCTAGGTCACAGTTCGCCATTGAGGAAAGTCAGGTAGGTAGGGACTGAAGATAGGAAACTAGTGGCAGCAAAATGCAGAACCACAACTTACTGGCTTGCTCCCCTGAATTATGCTAAGTGAGCTTTATGTACACCACACACCCACCTTTGGAGGGGGCAATGCCCACAGTAAGCTAGGCTCTCCCACATCAAACAGCATTCATGAAAACCCCCACAAACATGATCATAGGTCAATCTGATGGAGGCAATTTTTCAGTAGTTCTCACTTGCCAAGTGTCCAGTTGACATCCAAGATTAGCCAGTACTCCTATATTTGTCTTGGCACTGGCAATGCCCCATGACATTCACAGCATTAGTTATTGTGAATTAAAAATCCACTGAGAATTGCTGCATAGACTTTACTCAGAAAAGCCTGTTGGGCTACGAGAACTGAAGCTGTGTTTCTCCCCCATACTGTTTAGAGTTTTGAATTCTGTGTATATTTCTGCATTTAGATGTTATCTTCTTCTCTGATTGAAAACAAGTATAAATTGAGACTGTGCTTTTGTTTCCCAGATGCCAAGGAACGAATAAACACACAGAAACTGTATTAATTACAACACTGTTTGGCCAATGGCTCAGACATATTACTAGCTGGCTCATATATCTTAAATTAACCCATTTCTATTCCTCTCTGTATTGCAATATGGCTTTGGTGTTACCTTGTTTTTTACATGTCTTGTTTCCTTGGTGGCTAGCTGGCGTCTCCCTGACTCTGCATTCTTTCCTCCTTTATCTCTACTTGGATTTTCCACCTTGATAAATTCTGCCCTGCCATAGGCCAAAGAAGCTTCTTTATTAACCAATGGTAGTAAAACATATTCACAGCATTACACATGGGCATCCCAGGTCAGACAAGCTCTCAGACAGGCACTGAGGGCCATACTGCATTGCTATGGAACCATCTTTCTGGATACTGTGAAGATGTTTCGCTCATTAGTTCAATAATAAGCTATATAGTTCAATAGCTAGGAAGGAAGAGGTTAGGCAGGACTTGTGGCCAAAAAGAGATCATGGTGATATAGAAGGTGGAGTCAGCAGCCAGATGCAGGGGAAGCAGGAGATGAACATGCCATGCTGGAAAAAAGGTACTGCCACGTGGTAGAACATAGGTAGAATATATGAATTAATTTAAGTTGAAAGAACTAGTGAGTTACAAGCCTAAGCTATCAGCCAAGTATTAATAATTAATAATAAGTCTCCATGTTATTATTTGTGAAGTCATGGGTCTCCACACAAAACTCCACCTATCCAGCATTTGAAGAGCATACCCAAATCACAGTAAATGTTTATTTATTTGGGGAAGATTATTTCCAACTAAAACAATTTACATCATTATGGTGATGAGGCCGATTCCCTACATTTACATGTCAGGTACTGTGGCTGATATATCCCAAACAGGTTTTATTTACATAGCATGCCAAGACCAAACACATTGCTAATTCTTCCTACCCCACCACACTGTCATCTCATTTCAACAAACTTGCCTTTGCTTCTACGACTCTCATGTATCTTCCTCTTCTTCCTACACAGCCTTCTTGTTAGATTGCAATTTAATTTATGCCTGTTTCTATGTAATTTTTCCAAGTGTTTTCTTCTCTCTCCATTCCTAAATCCACTTGGGAATGAGTTTCCAGATCCTTTCCTTCCTCTTTGGCTATTTCTCAATTATCACATTCTCTTAACAATAATGGTTTTATTTGTTAGATAGACATTAGGATATGTTAAAACAAATTAATAATTTTATATATAGAACATTGTATATTAAAAAATCTATCATTTTATTTTTGTTCCTTTTGAGGTGCATTTTACCACATGGACTGATAGTAATCTTCCAGTCAACTTGAAGGATTTATAATCAGTACAGAAACACGGCATTAAATATATAAGTGAAGGTGCTTTTAGACAAGATTTGCAGAACAGGGAAGTGATTCTGAATGTGAGCATCACCATTCCATTGACCTGAGACCTAGGACTGAACCAAGGGAGAAATCATCTTGAGCACCAGTGTTCTCCCATACTGCTTCCTGACTGCAGATAGTACGGCAAGTCCCACATTCCTGGCATCACTATGTTTCCTCCATGATAGCGTGGCCCCTAACACTGAGCCAGATTAAACCTGCCTTTCCTGAGCAAGGAAAAAGTAACTTATTCAGCACCTCTTCTTGACATTGCAGATCTGCTTCTGTGTCTGCTGAGAGTACATAAGCCATGAGAAATTTATTTCTTTAGCTCTGGATGGGGCAGAAGGAATTTGTAGACTCTGAAATACTCACACTGTATTTGAATGGGATCTAGAAAATGCAAATAACTCACCTCGAGGCCCCAGTGATATGATGCCTGATATACTCCAAGACAACTCTTGGCTGTTTAAAACAAACAAACAAAAAAACAAACCTAGTCCTTTCAACCAAATTTCTGCTCTTTTGTTTTTCTTTCAGTGGCTTCTACCAGTATGACTAATGACTAAACAGGGAAGATCTTCAACAGTACAAACCATTTCAATATTTAAAGAGTGGCTCTGTATCATTTGGTTTTGCTTTATATATAATATATGCATAATATATAAAACAGAACCAAAAAAAACACCTTGTTTTTGTTTTTGTGAAGGAGATGTTGAGACAAGCTCTCCCTAGATGACCTAGACTAGCCTGGAACTTACTCCCTCATCCAGAATGTCCTCTGACTCCTAATCCTCCTGGCTCAGCCTCCTGAGTTCTGGAGTAACAGGCATGTGTCTGTACTCCAGACAGTCCCTTGTGTTGAGAAAACGATTGATTTCTACCATGAAATCATGACATTTCTCCCGCTAGCCCTGCAGCGTTATAGACACCACACCGATCTTTGTCACACTTCATTACTTAGGGACTTTATAACTGCTCTTGCCCCTCAGATTCCCATAGAGGGAGTGCCCTGCATACTAGGTGTTCTGCTATAAACTCACTTGCAGTTTAAGTTTTAAAATACCATTCTAATTAAAACAACCGTTGCCTTTGAAACTAAGGCTTTTAATGACACTGTGGTCGTAAAAAATGTTCTGGTATGACATTTGAAAAGTGTATTTGAAGAATTCATCATCATGTTCTGTCACTCAAGAGTTTTATTTCCTTAAAGTAAAAAAATTGATTTTAACCTTCTCGTCCATTTACTATAAATTTAACTATAAAAACTTTATTGCTAACTAAGCCATTGATCCCCAGAGTGATATTTTATCATTATTTGGTCATTAATTTTAACATAACATGGCGTGTGGGGACAAATTAAGTCATTAAAATCCCTGAATTAACGCATATTTTTACTTAAGACAGACTAAAATATAAAACAGATACCAGCAGAAGTTATCTGGATGCCGTGAGGGGCTATGCACAAACTTTAGAGATCCTTTAGGAACTCAAATTCTTTCTTTAGATTATAAGAGGGAAAGGGATAATTTTAATTTTAGAAACCTACAAGAAAAACAGGGTTAGAGAGATGGCCCAGAGATTAAGACCTGATTACTCTTGTAGAACATCTGAGTTCCCAGCACAAACTGGCAGCTCTGGAACCCCAGTTCCATGGTATCAAGCACCCTCTTCTGGACTACAGGAGTACTGCATGAACATACATGCTGGTGTGACACCATGTAAAATAGTAAAATGTACTAAAAATTTTATACAGAGGAAAGTATTTGCAATAAAATTCATGTATTATTGCTTTATATTTTCATATAATATTAAGGGAATATTACTAGTAAAATTGTTTACATTTTTATTCTGTTTTAGTTACACTGCACCACAGCTTAGGACAGGAACGTGCCTAAAAAACACTCACCTGCCTATGGCTCTTCTCAGCCCTTGAAATTAGCTGACCTTGTTACCTCTGCTAGAGTATTAAAGGCAATAGGTATTATTATCATTGCTTTTCATTTGGTTTGGCTTTGTTTTGGTTTTTTGAGGTAAGGTCTCACTCTGTAGCCCATGTTGTTCTAGAACTTATTATGTAGTCCTGGCTAGATTCCAACTCCCAGAAGGCCTCCTGCCTCAGCCATCCATATGCTGGGATGGGGATGTGAGCCACCACCCTCAATGAAGAGGCAATAGAGCCTTAAAAATCCCATCTACTAGCTGGGTGGTGGTGGCGCACGACTTTAATCCCAGTACTCCAGAGGCAGAGGCAGGCAAATCTCTGTCAATTCAAGGCTAGCCTGGTCTACAGAGTGAGTTCCAGGATAGCCAGGGCTGTTACACATAGAAACCCTGTCTCGAGAAAAACAAACAACAAAAAAATTCCATACAGCTTTTTTGCTTTATTTTATTTAAGTCTTTGTATTTAATGAGATTGTAAGATTTAACAGCCAGGCTGAGAGAGAGAGAGAGAGACTCAGTTCTGTAGATACATGGGCCTAGAGCGTTTATACAGTCTTGCATGGTCAGCCCTAAACACATGCACATGTACACAATAATGTATAAAATATATGTAACAATAAGAATTTTGGAGGAGGTCAAAAGTTTGAGAGGGACTCTAGGGAGGAATATGGAGGAATTAGAAGCAAAAGAAGGTATGTACATGATGTAAATACATTACTTATATAAGAAATTCTCAAAAAAATTAAGTTTTAAAAAGGTATAGCATCCAGTACATCTATCCTCCTATGTAGAAGTTTTCCCATATGGAAGTTTTTGGCTTATGATGAAAAAGAAAATCTTTGTTCTCTATGTCAGTTTAGAAAGAACTTTCTGAATCTTGAGGCTGGAAACTGAAAGCATCTAAAGTGCTTGTGCAAGTTAAATTTTCATTATAATTGCTCAATATTTGACCTAAACTCTTTCATAAAATGTCACCAAACATGGTGGTATATTATCTGATAAATCCCATTTGTATAACAGAACTGCTGAGCTGGTATCAATCTATAGTATATTTAAAAAGTAATAGAGTAGACAGAAAAGGTGGCAAACTTGATGAATTGGTTATAGGTCAAAGTCACAACTTCCCATTGACCAAGTGACCAATGAAATTGCTCACTAGCGCTTTCTCGAAACTCAAGCCTGTGTGTGAGTGTGTGTGCACACGTGCAAACACAAACTTCAAATATTCTGACAAATGAATATTTTATAAATCAAAAAAGCAAAGTCATCCTGATCTAGACCTCCCACAGTTCCTGAAGCAAAGCGGCACAGTCCTTTGCTCTGATTCTACTGAGTCACCTATACAAGTCACAGTCTCTCGGGCCTCACCAAATACAAGATAAGCCTGTTTCTCTTTTAACTCCACCCATGGGGGGGGCAATCAGCCTCAGGCAGTCCCTAAAATCAGTTTTTACAGTGCTAGGTAAGAAACCCCAGAATAAATTACATCTGGGAATCCAGCAGCATACGGAATTCAGTGCTCATCTCATTTGGCTTTTGAAGCAACTGCTCCCGGGTATGCTATTCTTGATGTTCCAGGGCCCAGATATTCCTCTATAAACTGATATTAAAAAGTATAAGCTTGCATCTCTTAAATGAGAAGCAATTGTAAATGTTATTCACATACTTATCAAATTGTAACTATTGAAAAAAAAGAAATTTGGATCACAATGTGATTTCTAGTAAGATATTGCAAGGAAGAAAGTGTGGAGTGCTTTTGGCACTGGCAGCTGCAAGCTGGTGTGGACAGTTGTCTATCCAGCAGAAGGGAAAAGCCCACTGAGTTATCTTCTTTATATAGAATGAGACCCAGATAAAATCTGACAAAAAAAAGCTTTGATTAAGATCATAATACATTAGGATTTGTTGTAATTTAGCTGGTTCTCATTCAGAGCATTTAAGTTGACATCTTTTCAGAGCTATTTAAAGGCAGAATGTAGACTTCCTATTGCTATTTAAGTGATAGGATTGAGTGAGCTGTCACATTCTAACCCTTCCTGTGTATATGAAAAGAGGATTCCCACACTGACTGTGACACTCAATTTAGACATCAGTTAATCTACTAGTTCCCAAACATTTTATCATAAGAATTACCAAAGTCTTTTTTTTTTTTTACCAAGTGTTAAGGCACTCCATTGGAATTCCAAATATGGAATGTATAGCGATTGAGACAATATAGTGTTGAAGACTCTGAGCAGTGTATGAATTAGGAAAATGTCTGATCTGTGAGAAATATGCACATCCTTTGATTGAAAGGGCAAAGCAGGTAAGGAGGCCCAGGGTTCTCTGCCTGGCAGCTACGACAGCTGTGCACACATTTGTGTTTGCTCTCCCAGAGGCTCTGACATGTGGATTAGCTCTGACATTAACTGATGTGAGAGAGGATAGGAATGCCTTTCTTTATTTTTTATTTTTTACTAATGCCTCTTAAATCACTTTTGCAACAATTCAACCTTGCTATATGGAAAAATGCATTAAACACTGATTTGTTATTAATTTCATTGCTTCAAAGGAAACTTTGCTTGCCATTGTTCTAGACTCTCATAGTAGTGTGTAGTGACCTACTGTAAGCATCAAATTAAAATGTTTTTTAATTTGGTGAGTTTCCATCAGCTTCTATTCCCCTAAGCCTCTAACTATTGTTTCTTCCAGATCACATATACCTATGCTATAGATGGACATATGCTTCATCTCACCCTGAACTCTCAATAATTAAGAAACCTGAGACTCCAGTATTATGTTTCACGATGAAACAAAATTGGAACAATCTGAAAAAAAATATAACATGTGTTTCAAGCTACTTCTCATCCCTAAAAATTCAAAGGTATTCTAGTATGATATGCAAGTTCATTGAGAGAAATCTTGAGTAAATAAGCGCAGGTACCATTCCTAGCACTTCTTCCCTGGCTGCCGTTCCCAGATCACTGTACAAAGCCCCCCCCCCCTCCACCAGAGGTACAGAGACACAGCACACTCAACTGCCAGAAACAACTGCACAAATCTCTGTAGGGTTTTTGCTCCCTCTCGCTAGAGGCTCGAAGAGGGAATGGAGAGGGAGACCGAGTCATGGAGGACTTTCTCAAAAGCAGACTCCAGAGACCAGCATCAAGGTTCAGATCTGGTTTAATGTATATGTTCACTGTTATATAAACATGCATTATCCAATCAACTAAGGTCATATCAAGTTACTGTCCAATGAGTCCAAATGACACAGACCCTGTCAGGGTCCGGTGCCAGCCCAGACCCTAAATTATTCCTCCGGACCAAAGGGGAGGGATTAAAGACACAACTCACATGGCTTTTCCAGGAGGGAGATTTTCAATGATCTCTCGTGTGTTCACATCCTGAAAGTTCCCCTGCGTTTATTCTCCGAACAGCCTTATAAACCAAAACATAAACTGAGGCCAAAATCCATTAGCATTCTGTTTCCTAGACCTACAGAACCCATGTTATGTGTGGATGTATGGGGGGAGTATGTCCAGGCAGCGTGTGTACAAACAAGGGCAGGAAGCATGCAACATCCTGGGCTTTGGAGCTAAATTAGAAGGTCTCCAGTTAGCTGGGCTCCATTATGAGTCATATAGTGTTCCAGAGACTCAGGTCTGCTCAATTAGCTGCAGGAGATGTTGTCACTTCTCACATTCCCTGTCTTTTAGTGACATCATCTGAACAGATATTGACAACTCAATTGTCCTTTGGTATACATGATAGATTGGTTCTAAAGCCCCGCCCTCTCATAAGATACAAAACCGCAGCTGTGCAAGTCTCTAGTACAATGTGGCATGCATAGTCTTACACGCATATATCCTGCTGTATACATTAAACCATCTCTAGATTATTTATAATCTTGCATACAACATTAATGTGCATGGCTTTTATATGGCATCATTTTGACAATAATGACAAGAAACAATTATTTATCTGTTCAATAAGGATAATTTCCCAGATATTTTGCATGAGTATTTGGTTTAATCTATAGGCTCAGAATGTCCTGTACTTGGTTTCAGATGAAACCCAAGACTGATGTGTGTTAAAGAAATTAAACATGAAATGATTAGTCCACACTTCATCTAGCAGAGAATCTCAGTAACAACTAACTTCCAAAGCCACCCCAATGTCTAAATATGCAGCCAATTATACAAGTTAACTTGGTTTTGAGTAACATGCCACCATGTGAATTTTCTCTCTAGAAAATGCAAGCACCAATCACTATTTCTTTTTAAATGCCTGGAACCCCACTGTGTTTGAAAAACAATAAACCAAAGTTTCACTTCTCACTAAATCCTCAAAAATTAATTTTACATAAAATTATGTAAGAATGTGAAAAAAGATAAGAAATTTGAGAAAGAAGTCAATGGGCAAGAAAGAGCAGCAGTGTATGTATGTCAACAGTATGGTGCAATGAGCTAACACCAAACACCTCCTAACGGTTCTCAAAAGCAGAATGAGGCGATTCTTGCGGATAGAAGCAGTAGTTCACCACACACATTTACACAAGAAAAGGAAAGCCTATAATGTTTATTAGTGGGTTTGTTCAGTTAATTTGAAGCGTAAACACTCACTTGCATTATTTTACAAAGAAGCAAAGGTAAAATTGGGCCTTAACTTTTAAACCCTCAAGTTCATATTCTGCTTCTCCTTCATTCTCGTATTATGGCTTTTCCAGTATGTTCTACTGACCCATTTAAAAACAACTGGTTTCAAACCTCTGGAGAACTACCCCCATCTCCCAGCTTTCTGTAGCACCAACAGAAGTCTATTTGTATTACATAATTCTAGAACTAGATGATTAGGAATAATAACACGTGATTTCCATTATACCCTCATCTAATAATCATAATATTCTGAAAACAAAGAGGCAAAAGACTGGAGAGTAGCCTCTGTCCACTTGTACAGACATTTTAAACAAACTTGGGTAAATCTTAATGCTCACAATTGATTAAAAGCTGGAGCTACAGCTCAGCAGTTAAGAGCACTGGCTGCTCTTCCAGAGGTCCTGAGTTCAAACCCCAGCAACCACAGGGTGGTTCACAACCACCTATAGTTGGATCTGATGCCCTCTTCTGGCATAAAGTTGTACATGCAGGCAGAGAAATCACATAGAAAAAAGTGAAGCCTGTGCCTTGTCTGGGCAGCCTAGAGGAGCTGACCCTGCTGATGAGGGCACATGTGAGACAGCCCAGGAATGTGAGCATGATCCCTCTTCTCATCTGCTATATGGCGGCATGGTCAGGAGAGAGATGTCCCTCACCTATCAATACCTGAGGAAGGTGGAAGAGCTAACCCTAAGGTCATAAGAATGAAAGATCTACCCCTGCTGCTGCACCAATTGGGAGAACAGAATCTGTGCCTCCTGCGGGCAGCACTATAGAGTACCCCCCCCATCCATGCCTTAGGTAGGAGAAAGAGTTGGCCTTGAGGTCATAAGATCTGGAGGACTATCCCTGCTCTTCATCAGCTGCAGCACTCAGGAGAGTGGCCCCTATGCCATATCTAGGCCACACAATAGAGCAGGACCTGAAGGTGTAGGTGTGGGAGAATCAACCCTGAGGACCTGAAGACAGGAGAGCCAGCCCAGCCTCTTGCTCATTGCTGCAAGGAGTCAAAGAGTAAACTAACCTGGGCAATGCAGAAGATGTCACCCTGGTGGTGAAGGCAAGTGAGAACTGGCAGGCTGATCAACCCTGCACTTGCCCATGCCCAGAACCAGGGTTATATAGTGACCTATCACATCTGTGATCTGCAGGTGCACATGAATGGACTGGTCCTGCTGACTCAAAGCTGCAGGGTCTCCAGGACACAGGGCAACAGCAGGATATAACCAAGAGGAGTTTCAGTGAGGATTCAGCATCCATACGTAACAAAAACTGGAGGCCTCGAACCAGATAATGACTCTTTGAAATGAACACTTGCAAGTAAAGATAAATGATAAAAGGGTTTACTGCGTGACTCAATGTGTCTCTCTACAGCTTCTATGATAAGATCAACTTTTCCTTCTCTCCCTCTTTTTCTTTTTCTTCTTAAACTTTATTATATTATATTTTATTTTATTGGTGAAGGTTACAAGGGCAGAGGGCAGATATGAAGGGACAAGGAAATGGAAGGGATGGACAAGCATGATGTGAAAGACAAAAAGAATAAATAAAAAGAAAGTTTTAAAAAGTGTTCAAAAATTCCACTCACATTGCTGATGGCAGCTCTATGAGTCTACCTGCACAGGGCTAACTACACAGAATCACCTGGAAGACAACAAAAGCTTTCCAAGGTCAACAGCAGCAGTGGAAAAATGCTGCTTCCAGTGTGACTCCACAAAATAGCAATCTTGTGGAGTCTACGGTGATTGTATATAAACAGCAGGGATCATAAAAGGTAGAAGTCGTGTTGGTATATGAAACTTTAAGAAGAAAAAGTAATAATAATCTCTTCTATTTTTTAAAAATTAAGTTAGTTATTCAACAATGTAGAATTCTAGGTACTCTTCCATATTTCCTCTCTTATCTCCTTCTATCTCTATCAATCCCCTCTATTCTTCCTTTCCCAAATGAAGAACTGTATAATAATAAAATACATATGAAACACATATCATAACAGTTAAGTGTAAATAAAATTTTAAAATGTCTTAGGAAACAAATCCTAATGACCATCTAAAAAAAGAACAAATTAAAATAGAAATTCTATGTGCATGTAATGAGTCAGAAATGGGTTCATCATTGTTTAATGCTTCAAATTGGATGAAACTGACTTCATAATTCTTCTTATTCTCATGAGAATAACTACATTATGCTATTCTTCATAGTGATTATAGAATCAAATTTTCCTTTTCATACACTCCGGAAGTTAAAAAAGCTACTATATTGGAAATTAGTAGAAAGAATATTTGTTTTTTACTAATTTCTACTTTCTAATTTTTTTAAATCACCTAATATTTTATAAAATATTTTAAACATTACTAATTTTGATTTAAATTTTTTAATAAAATGATTCTCCTTAATATACAGCATTGGAGGCTATAAGGAAAAAACTCATGGGACATAAAAAATGGCTAGGTGTACAAGATAAGGTGTTATCAACTAAAAGTTTTAGGAGGGCACAAACTGGCTCTGGAAAGCGGTTTTCTTCTATATTTAGAAAATTGTAAGAGTGAAGGAAAAAAAGGATCTGGGCAGTGTTAATTTTTACATGATAGTGTTTACTTCTTTCATGAGAGAGCAGAAACTTCTCAGAGGTATGGGGTGATGGAAAGACTATATCAATATTCAGCATCTGACATGTCAAAAACACTAAGTGAGCATTAGTCATGATTTTTCTATTTCATATCTGCACAAGTAAAACTGGTAGAAAAAAAAGTTTGAAGGAATAACATTGAGCAAAGCTGTTGATTTAATCTCAGTTTCTGTGACCCATCAGGACTATGGTCAGAACTTTATGAAAAATTCTCCCTCAGCTAAGGTCCCTGGAAGTGATATGGAGATTTGGGGTATAAGATATTTTCTAAGAAAGATCTGAGAAGGCTATGGCCAAGCAGTAAAACATTAGCTGGGCAAATATGAAGACCAGAGTTGGGAGGGAGAAATGAGGATTTACCAGAGAAAGTTAGTAAGTTAAGACAATCCTAATCAGCAAACTCTAAATTCAAGTGAGAAGCCACCTAAATATATATAATGTAGAGTAATTAAAGAAGACATATGATATTCACTTCTGTCTTCCACACATGTGCACACACACCTACAAACACATACACAGACATGAACATGCACACACAATATACACACAGTTAAAGAGTTGCTGTGAAAGCATGAGAACCAAGATACATGTCAAAAACAAAAGCAAAAGAAAATAAAACAAAAAACCTAAGGATCAAAACAATGGAGGCTAAAACGAAGTGTAGAACTGAAGAAGTTGAGTTATGATGGAGTCAGAATGATTGCCCTTATTCCTAACTCTTAGATGGTCCTTCAGAGTTGCCCTAATGTAAAGAAGAACCCCACACTTTTATTCCTTGCATTCTTCAGATATAGAATGCCCTAAAGGGGCACCATAAGCTCTAGCATTCATCCATAGTTAAGAATCTTTAGAGATAAAAAATGTGCAAGCTTGCCGGGCAATGGTGGCGCACGCCTTTAATCCCAGCACTCGGGAGGCAGAGGCAGGCGGATCTCTGTGAGTTCGAGACCAGCCTGGTCTACAGAGCTAGTTCCAGGACAGGCTCCAAAGCCACAGAGAAACCCTGTCTCGAAAAAACCAAAAAAACAAAAAAAAACAAAAAAAAAAAATGTGCAAGCTTTCTCTCAGTGGGTACTAACAATAATAAGTACATATCAGAAAACTATCAGAAACAGACGTGAAGGATGAGTAGGGAAGTTCAGATAAGGTGTGGTGATAGAACACATTGGTGACCACAAGGGAAGACATCTTATTGTTTGACTAGATTTTCTGTCATACAGAAACCGTAAAATGGCAGTGATAGTCATTGAGAAAAAAAAAAGAAAGGTTCATATGGAAGACTACTGAATCAGAGAATGAATTTAAAGTATCATTTGCAAATCAGTTCAGAAATACAAAAAACTGAGGAAAAGGCCATCTTCCAAAGAAAAATTATGCAGAAGAACCAAGAGAAGGGTTCCGACCGATTGGATATACATGGAGGCAGCTGTGATGGCTAATATCAAAGCTATATTTCTGAAACAGAACCCAAGGAAGCAAAATGTTATTAACTATGTGTCATGTAAGCAAATTTTAGGTTAATTTGACCTATCATTTATACATATTTTGGTACTAACTTCTCAACACACTAATGACAAATTTGCATATATAGTAGTTTCTCTTACATAAAACTGTAACTTTACTAGAACACTTTTTCTTTCCTTTGCCTAATACTCCCTGGTATCTTGTGAAAATGCTGGAAGATGTTCCATATTCAAGTCAATATGGAAATCCTACCTTACTCCAGCAAAGTGAATTCTTTCAATTCCCTTACTACAGCCATGATTGATTTTTATTTAAAAACAATAAAATTCAACAACATAACAAGGGATTGTTAACAGATTCACTACAAACACTTAAAAATTTTCAAATACACGCACTCTCATTCCCTAAGCAGTTCTTCTTCAAATCTTTCATATTCTTTTAACAAAAAAATTACTGTGTATATATGCTGGGTATTTAAAACTGTAGTGTGACCGTTACACATGTAAAGTCACTTAATTAGGGGTTGCAGCCCGGAGAACCACAAGAATATCCTAAGAGAGTGTTAACTAAAATCAACTGGAACATTGAGTTACTTATAGTTTATATTGCTGTGATAAAAACTACCTTGATCAAAAGCAATTTGAGAAGGGAAGGATTTATTTCATCTTCCACTTACAGGCAACAGTAGATCAATACATCAATCAAGAAAATGCACTAGCAGCTTGACCACAGACAAGTCTTGTTGGGGGCATTTTCTCAACCGAGGCTTTCTCTCCCCAAATGTCACTAGCTTGTGTCTAGCTTGGCTATAAAACTAGCCAGCACATTAATCTTTTTACCAGCTCTGTAAATAAGCACATTTCTTCTGTCTAAAAGTAACTACCACATGTATAATATGTTCATTCAAAATGTTTATATACTCTATGCTCATAAGCATAATATATAGTTGATAAAAGTCTATCCCTGTTGAATTACAGTTTAGTATATGAGATGAATAGCATCATGTAGATATAGCTGTAATAAAGATGCAGAAACTTCATCACAAGATGCTCTCACCTCTTTGCATTTTATCTTTTTTTTTTGCACAACCCACCAAGGCTCCAGTTCATTGTTATGGTTTTGAAGTATAATATTAGTAGCCTCATACACTGATGTCTTTGATGTCCATGTCTTTCACTGAGCGTAAGTGTTTTTGAGAGTGTTCCACACTTCTATTGTTTTAGTTCTATCTTCCTGTTTCTTGCTGAGCGCCATTTCACTTACTGATTTTCACAATGGGTTTATCCATTTGAATGGACATTATCATCTGTTTATCCTCAGGCTTAAACCTTTATTTCTTTTGGAACAGAATGGAATTTCTTTCATATGATGAAATTTTTAGTTTAATGTTATAATCAACAACCAAACTGTTTTACAGAGTGTTTATAAATTTTTTTGAGACAGGGTCTCACACATCTAACTCAATGAACATCTCAAATATTCTAAATTATAGCTGTTAATATAGTTATTTGTTTTTTTTTCTATTGATCAAACAGAATATCACAGTTCTATAGAACAGAGACATATGCCTCACAGTCCTGAAAGATATAAAATTCCAGGTCAAGTAACCTGAATACAGATTCATAATTCACAGTGTATTGGACAACTAATAAAAGAATCATTACTGAAAGAGACCAGTTCTCCCTCTTCCAGAAGTCATTCTTTAGCTCTCTATAGATCGTCTCTCTTAGATAGGATTTCTATTGCTGTGAAGAGACACCATAACCACAGCAATTCTTATAAAGGAAAACTTTATTTGGGACTGGCTTACAGTTTCAGAAGTTTAGTCCATTATTGTCATGGCATGAAGCCCAGCAGCATGCAGGCAGGCATGGGCTAGAGAAGGAGCTGAGAGTTCTACCTCTTGATTCTCAGGCAACAGGAGGAGTTAAACACTTGTGGTACAAACACAAGAACCAAATGATATGTCAAAAACAACAAAATAAACAAAAAAAGAACAACAAAAAAAAACCTAGGGAGCAAAACAGTAGAGGCTACAATGGCCTAGTCTGTGTTCTACTCTGGGCATAGCTTAAGCATAGGAGACCCCATAACCTGCCTCCACAGTAACACACTTCCTCCAAAAGGCCAAACCTACTCCAACAAGGCCACCCCTCCTAATAGTGCTACTCCCTATGACTAAGCATTCAAACACTTGAGTCTATAGAAGTCTTACTTGTTCAAAGTACCACATCTTCTCAACAACAACAACAAAAATTGATTGCCTTCTTTCTGTGTCAACATGATAGGGCATCACATCATGAAAGCACATATGCTAAGTGTGTGGAGTCTGTACAGCAGCCAGAGTACAAACGTCCACCTCACTATGTGCGAAAGGAAAAAAAAGACATGTCTTTACATGTAGACATCCCTAGATAACTAATCCCCTCATTTTATTAGAATATCCATCCCTATAAGAATTTGGAGCCCTCAACCTAATCATCTCAGAATGGTACCACCTCAATATCATGATGGTGATTGAGTTTGCATGAGGTTTGAATGGGGTTATTAAAGCTAGATTATATAAATATGAAATTTTAATAGACAGAAACTAACTCAGAAACTGTGAGGAAAAAATTCTATCAAATATTCAAAGTAAATAGCAGTGTAGAAATTTGGAGCTATGTAGGCTGGGCCCTATTTTTTTTATCATATTTTAAATATCCCTCACCTTCCTTCTCTGTTCTCAATACTCATGGAAAATGACTCAGAGCTAAATAGTCAGCTATTACCATAACTACTTCAGAATTCCATTTGCTCATATTATTGGGTCCCCCCTCCTCTTGGTAGAAGGTTTTACATCATAGCATAGATGATAGATTTCCTAGGCAATTTCAACACAGGCCTATCCATTACCAGTTCAAGTTCAAGACTTCAAGATAGTAATAATGAACGAATATGTTTCCAAAACAAATAATGACATAAGAAAGAAAGATAGAATGTGTTTAGTAACAAAAAATACTCTTTAAAAATATTCCCTTTCAGAAAACTCATCTTGTAGCATTCACAATGCAGTTTTAGTTCAGCAAAAACTGATAACATTGCTTCAAAACAGTTTTAGATAACAGTCTCTAAAGCATCTTACAGGCAAGCTGTAAGAGGAACTGTGTTGTCAGTACCAGAAAGTCAAGGGGTTTACTTTAGACATGGACATTAAATTAAATAAAATATAATTACACTATACCCCCTCCTTTTACTCCCTTCAGCCCCTCTCAACTACCTCCCTTCAACCTCTCCTATGAACTCTCTTTCTCCCTTGACAGCCTCGTTTGACCATTAATAGACCCAGATACACACACACACACACACACGCACACGCACACACGCACGCACACACACACACACACACACACTGCTGAATTGTTGAGTCTGTGTTTGTTGTTTGTAAACACATAGTTTCAGGGTGGCACTTGGATGATTAATAAGGGGCTCATCCCGAGAACAACAAATTCTCCTTTCTCAGATCCTGTAAGGTCTGTAGTTCTTCCAAACTAGCAAAAGTTTGTCCTAAAACCCAAATCTCCAATATGATGTTCTAAGAAATAAGAATGCATCATGTCCTTCCTCTAAAGTGAACCAATAGGCTCCATAAACAGTTCTAGACGGAGGCCAGACTCAAAGTGTAAATTGGTATAGATAGCTGGGCTCTAACAGATAACAGCACAATAGTTTCTGCTGAATGAAAAAAAGGCACAAATCAAGATAAAGCAATCATCTGACAAAGAATTTCAAAAAAGCCCCAGACTCTCTCCTGAGTGAACACTACGTGACACATCGATTTCCACTGAAGATAAAAGCAAAATTCATGAGTCACCAGTATCCGCAAGAGGGTTTGGTTCAGTGTGTTATAATGCTCTAAAAATGCAGAGAAAAGGCAAATCTGATGTATTTCATGTGATGAAAATTATGTGGCTCTGTAGAGACAAACCATTCAGGTCTTATTTCATTCTGTTATTCACAGACTGAACAATACATCATAGAGGAGCTGCTGTTTTGGTTGTGTGTCCAGAGAGTATGTCGGTCTGATTAGGATTATTTGTATCAGATGGCATGTAGAATTTTCAATGAGATAATTCAGTCATGATGATTTAACACACCTTTCTACCTTTTCACAAATCATTTAAACAGTCCTTGCAATGTTGAGGTGAGTGGAGCAGGTGCTGGCAAATGCAGCATGAGTACACAAGTCTCCAAAGAGCAACTAAATCCCACAGAGGAGATTTCGACACAGCTATCTGCCAGCTCTGCAGCCTCAGCCTGACAGAATCTGCCAAATCATACAGGACCGCCACGGATGCAAGAGGCATCACTCACTTTGTTCTCCTAAATCCAGTGAGAGATGGGGCAAAGGGATTTGGCAAGGTTCCTCCGTAGAAAGGAATGAAATGCTGGCCTACGTGAAGGAAGAAAGGGGAGCAGAGGAAGTGGGGGGGTTGAAAGGAAGGACAGTAAAGGAGAGATGGAGAAGGGAACAGAGGAAGGAAGGGAGGGAAAAGGAAAATTAACACAGCTTCAAGTTCAAAGTAATCCACAAAATGACAAGATTTTAAAACCATAAAATTAACTTATTCATGTTCATACTTAATACTTATCTTTCAAAATTTCTGTTTGTTTTTGTCTATAAATTGGCAGACTTTCAAAGAATAATTCCTGATACCTGCAAACTTTCTCTCTTTCCTGCTGCTTATTATATACACATTTAGGTACTATTATGAATACATATCAATTTCAAATTTTCCTGCATATCATCTCCAATGAAGATAACCCTTGCAGTACCCTACAATGATTGCAGAGAGTTTAATTAAAAGGTTACATTTACTGTTACAGGAGTTCTAACAAGTTCAGGAAGATTGAAAAGAATAGACTGGAGATGTTGGACTTGTTTTCTGACCTTTCTC
>NC_022018.1:3504881-3519251 GCF_000317375.1 Microtus ochrogaster | reverse complement strand
CCTCCTCTCCTCCTTCCCTATCTGTGTAACCATTTTCTGTGATACGATACAGAAGACTGCGATCACGTTTGAAGCTGGACAACCTCTGAGAGGCTGAAGGTGATAGCCCAACATGGAGGGAGCGATGCACACCAACACCCCCTTGGGTGCTGTTCAGAGAGAGCTCATGTCAGAAAACTCCATCTAAAACCGTTCCATGCAAATTCTCACAAAATACACACGACTGCAAGAAAAATGTTAGACAAAGTGACATAAAATTTATGTCGTCAGCACTTCTGTATGTAATTTCAGGGAAAGTTGGATGAAGCTGACATTTGTTAAATATGGCCCTGTTTATTTACAACATAACTTAAGCATTTTTCTCCTAGGAGTATTGAAAATGATGCAACAGTGGTTTTTTATAGACATATTCTACAATGCAATATCAAAATATTATAAATTATTTAAAATATCACCCCATCTTTCACTGTAAAATTTAGCTGATAAGATTTCTGTTATTACTATTAAAGCAGGCTTCTAGAATGCAAGAGGAGGCTTCCTGACTTAATCAGAGTATTCTCTGCAGCTGAGATAGCTATGGATGTGGTCCAGCACAAAATCATGCACTTATTTAACACATTAAGAGACATTTTGTCCCTTTCCTGCAGCTGTGGCTCTCCACTGTGAACTTCATAGGCAGCAATGTTACATTACAATGCAAAATTTTGGGGCATTTCTTTAAAAATCTTTTTCAAATGTCCTTATCCTTGGTCTTCTTTGTATACTATTATGTTCTCTGGTGAGGAAAAGGGAAGTTGGAAAGAAAATGAGCTGCCAGTAAAAATCTCTGGATTCTGTATTGTCAAACAATCAAGAAATTGAATTAAACTGGGTTATGTAACACTTCTCACTGAATGCCTTGAAACCAGAATCCACACCAAGGATTCATTCCTTCAGGAGAAAGGCAAAGGGAAGAGAGAGTACAGCTCAATATAAGAAGGCATGTTCTGTCTACAGACAAGATGGGAAACTACAGGGAGCAAAGATTTCCAAACCTGATGGTGCTAGGGCACACATAGGTTGAATTTCTGGTAAGAAGTTTGTTTATACACACACACACACACACACACACACACACACACACACACACACACACACGAAATTTTGTCTCTCTCTCCCTCTCTTCCTCCCTTATCTCCTTCTTCTTTCCTTTCTATTCGTGGGCTGTGGGATATCAGGATTCTGTCAAAGCCAGGAAAAAGGCATTAGACCTCCTAGAACTAGAATTAGAGGTGAGACAATTGATATGGATGCTAGAATTCAATGATGATTATCTATAAGAGAAAAAAGTGCTTTGAAGTGCTGAGTCATTCTTCTATTCCTCAGATTAATTTTAAAGTTAAATGAATTAAAATATCATGTTCTATGATTTTGATCTAACAATTTGTCAGCCAACCACAAAGTAGTTGAAAACATCATATAGTAAATACATGAGAAAGTTACTTTTCATTATATGCCTGGACTACCACTAAGGTGAATACAACCATGACACATTAGAGATGGTGTATGCAATGAAGAATTTGTGGCTAGAAATGTTCCTTCATAATGTTGGTAGTATGCTGAGTATAGGAGTTGAAACATTTTTAAAAGTTAAATTTTGAGATGCTTTTCAAAATAGCTGTGATAAAGTTTCCTTTCTCTCTCATTTAATTCAACAGCCTCTGCAGCTGAATATGTCTCAAATGCCTTTTCTTTCTAATATGTGAATCCCTTAGACCATCCCCATGAGATGTCATTCTGCTAAACTGAATTTTCATGGAAATATTCTGATGGTTCAATACCAGGAAAAAGTGAGATATCTCATCTCAAAAGGATGCTGGAAACTATGAGTTCTGAGAAATATTGAATAACTTTGGTTAAATGCAACAAACCTTTTTGAACACATTAACTACAAAGAACTTATTTAAAGCATTAGAATTTCTTGAAGGTGAACAACAAATCATGGTCAAGTTGACTTTTCTGTCTATCAACTGTGCCAATCAAGGACAGTACATATTTGCCAAGTTCTAGGGCCACAGGTTATTATGATCATCTGGTGGCAATGTTCTAGAATAAACAGAACATATGACAACATTGACATAGAGTGTAACATGGTTGTAAGCACCAGTCATGTCTAAAGGTATCTCAAAGTCTACATTTGCTAAAAGTGAAAATTCCTCCTGGTAATGGCACTTGTCATAACCTGCAGTGTGGTGGAATATAATTTTAAGGTGTGTTACAATATTATTTTTTTAATATATAATTTTTTACTATTTTGGTTTTCATATCTAATATGTAACTGATTAATTATATGGGTAATAAGGGAAAAATATACTAAAATGTCAAATAACTGAGGAAAAACTCAGAAGTCTTAAAACCTAGTCTTTTTTCCTCAGTGCCTGTAAGACTTTAAAGACAATGGCTTCATTTCCTTCAGCAGATTGAAAGAGTGGGGACAAATAATACCTCACTGTTTACTAATATTCTAATTCTATGACCATGTTTCCATTGAGAAACAAAGTCCATCTCCTGTACAGACTGATGATGCAGATGAACACTGCTAATCCTTGTGTGATTAGTCATATAATTTTCTATTTTTCTTTTCTTGAAAACAATTTGTTTGTATAATATATTCTGATTATAGTGTCCCCCTTGCCCAATTCTTCTGGAATTATTCCCACCTGTCCTCTCATCTGAAACCACCATTTCTGTCCCTTCTTAGAAAACAAACATGTTCCTAAAGAATAATAATAAAATTAATATGAAAAAATCAAAACAAAGGACAGAACTAACAAGAGAAAAAAAAAGACCCAAAGAAATATCAATGCCAGCTGCTCTTAGGGACAAAGCATGCTTGTCACAGAGAGATGTTGAAATTTTTTAGAATGAAACTAACAAAGGTAAAAATCTTCATGTTTCCTTTCCTTAACATTTTGTTATTTTATTCATTTATTCACTCACTCTGTGTGTCTGTACACATGTACGGTGGCAAGAGGACAGTTTGCTCAACTTTCTTCTTTCCTTTTGCCATGTTTCTCCCGGGGTAGAATTTGGATAGTTATGCTTGAAGGCGAAAATCCTTACTCACTGAGTCATCTCACCAGCTCCCCAAATCTTTACTTTCCAAAGAACATTTATGTAAATTATGTGAAAACAGTAGCTTGGTCACAAGAAAAGGGGAAGGAATGCATTTTATGGGTTAATTAAAACTATTACTTTAATATAAATCTGCAATTACACAAGCCTGTCAAAATAAAAATGAGACTATTTTATGTCAAGTTCACAAATAGTGAATTTAAAATACAAATAATACCCAAATGTCAAAAGATAATTAATTTTCAGACTCTGTCTCTCTCTCTCTCTACACATATATATTAACTCTGTGTGTGTGTACACATACATGCTATGTATGTGTGTGTATGGGTACTTTTGTACTACAGCTCATGTGTGGAGATAGAGGAGAGCCTTGGGTTTTGTTCTCCATCTTGTTTGGGGAAAGGACTCTTGTTCACCATAACATTAGCCTATTTAGCTGTCCCATAAACCTTTGAGGATTCCCCTATCCCTGCCTCTGACTTTGGTATAATAGAATTATAGAATTGGGAATATTGGCATTTACTACAGTGTCTTGCTTTTACGTAGTTTCTGGAGATTTGAACTCAGCAAGCATTTTACATACCAAGTCATCCCCCCAGCTCTTTCAAAGTTATCAGAATTGATAAATCACTTTCTTATAAAAGTCAACCACTGTTTCCGTAGTCAAAGAAATTTAAAAGTAATAATAATTATTTTCATATGAGGTGGTAAAATCAAGCTAATATACAAAAAATAGTCCTAACATTCTACTTACTAAATATGACTTCATTGTCCAGTCCAATCACTCAGTAAGTAGTTACTATACAGCTGAGTTGCAGATACTGTACTAGGTGCTAGAGTAATAAAACTGCAGTGTAAGTCATGTCTCTAATAAAAGACTTCCATCTGTAATATATAAAAACTCAAAGTAACCCAATTTTCAAACTTTTATGAAAGATTGTAAAATACATCCTAAACAAATATTCACTAGCCAACTAATCTCATGAAAATGTGTTCAACATTGTGTCACAGCATACCAGTTAAAACTACAATTAGATGCTGCCACTGGCTTTAAAAGAGCAAAATTTAAAAGACAATATAAGAGACATTGGCTTAGACCTGGGACATCCATATACTGCTGATAGGAATAAAAATTAGTGAACTTTAAAATCAGTAAGAGTGTCTTAAATGATAAGCGTACATTTCTCAAAGGCGGATAAATAACCATTACTGGTTTTTCACCTACGGAAATGAGTCAATGTTTATATAAGTACATGTACACATCTGCTCAAATAAGATTTATTTACAATAGCCCAAACTTCAATCAACAAGTTAATGCATAAATTGTGACTTATCCAAATGAATTATTGATACATGCTAATGCTTAAATAAATCTTGAGATGATTATTCTGAATGAGTCAGGTGACTAAAGATTTCATGCACTCTGATTTCCTTTATATAAAAATTTAAGTTTCACAGAAAGTAGTGGCTGTTACTAGATGCTAAGTGAGAGCGGAAAGATGTTTCATGTGAGGGCAGGAGGCAATTCTGAGACCAATGGGGTATGTGTTCATTACCTTGATTGTGGTATTGACTGAAGCGTCAAACATATATGGTCTATTATGTGGCAATTACTCATAATAAAATTCAAATGGAAATTTCAAAAATTGTCTGTAATGATTTGTAAAGTCTTTACTGGCCATGCTACACATGACATTTCTGTTTATTACAGCTGAACAGGCAAAACAAGAACTCCCATACCTACTATCCAATCCTATCTTCTGCATTTCATTTTAAGTGAGGGATCCAGAAATGTCTATGAAATTTACTGTTAAGTGCATACTTCCTGAGAACCTGTTATCTCACTGGGAACCACGTTAGGCAATTTCCCTTTTGATATTACAGTTAATGAAAGCATTGATTCTTCCGCTGTTTCTCAGAATAGAAACCGGGACTAGCTGTTACACAATGTAGATTCTTTCTTGATTAAATTGAGCTCCATTTAAGCTACCTTGACCTATCAATAAAACATGTAAAATATGTACTTTCATCATTTATCAATGTACTTTTATCATTTCTTAGTTGTATTTCATTAAAAATAAAAGTTCAAAAGAACTTTCCATGTATAAGTTCCTTTATTAGACAATAGACTGGTTACAATCAGGGAGAATACTTTCTATGTGACTGCAATGGGTTTCAATTCCCAACTATCATGTTTAGATTCATAAAAAAGGGTGCTATAGTAAATCCCATGTTCACCTGACTGTGAAGTTGCCTTCCTATAAAGTTGCTTCCTCATGGAATCAAGTTATTGGGTAGCCTTCACAAGATGAGTTAATGTCCTCAATAACTGTTTGGTCTAAATTATAAACTACCTAGCTAAATATTAAGAATTATTTAATATCAATAACTGTATTGTACCATGTCTTCGTGACAGAAGAGGAAGATATCACCCTACCCACGGTAGATTAGATTTTATGCTTTCTACTTTTATGTCTCTGGACAAATTACCAATCCTTGTGTGCTCTTTACCAACTGAGTCACAGTTAATGTGCATCTTGATTGTTAGCTTCTCTGGGGCTATCTTTGTGTCTGTAAAATAGTTAACATGATTCAGCCATTTAAATGGAGATAATTCTTCCAATGTTGGTAGCTGAATGAGATTTAGCACATGAAAGAATAAACACAGAACTTTGAGTCATAGATAGATATGATATTCCTTATAATACTTTATGTATGGATCTTTTTGACAAGCAGGAGGAAGAATAAATACTAGAGCTCCTGTATGTTACAGGCTTCAGGAAGTACTGGTAAGAGGAGGAATGGCAGCCATTCACAAACTCTACTTGGTCTAAATCCTGTTTCTGCTACTTACAAGCTTTTGTTTCTAAAGAGCAAATGACAACTTCTCAGAAATGTTCTCCCGTATATCTAAAGAACTGGCAAACAAATAGGGGCCTCTGATTTAACTTCAGGGAAATGATAAGAAAAGAAGACATAAAACATATCAAAGTCTTCTACAAATTTGTAAAAAGACACATATGCATTTGAATGAGCTAGAAGACATGCCAAATTTAAAATTAAAAAGGTATTCCACTCAGGAATAAGGTCAAACTTGAGTTCTTCCTGAGGGAAGAGATGTGTTCTTCTTTCCAGTACAGTTTCAGATTATAGTTCTGTAGGCTCCTTTATGGTGAATTCCACAGTGGCTAGGTGAAGTGACTTTTTAACCAGTGTAAGAACTCCCTTTTCCCACATCCTCATATTTGTTATTTGGTTTCTTTGTGGATATTCCATCCTAGCTGTACCACTCCCGGACCAAGAGGACATAGAAAACAAATGACTAACACAGAACTGTTAACCAAAAGACTCAGAGTCAATATACCATAGAGGTTCTTGCACATCCATGTTTTCTATATACAATTCAAAATAGCCAAGTAAGGGCATCAGTTTAGGTGTCAGTTAATTAACAGAATGAACAAAACCATGGATATATCTAATGCAATTTTTTTCAGTCATACCAATAAATAAATACATAAATAAAATGGGTCATTCATAGAAAAACTGATGCAACTAGAGATTATATTAACAAAAATAAGGCAGATTAAAGAAATTAAATATTACATGCTCCCCAAGTTTGTGAATTCCAGATTTTATATATATGAGGGAGGAAAAACAACAGGGCAAAATGGGTGAATACGGTCAAAGTACATGACCTACTTAAAATAAATTGTCTTTATGAAGCCCAGAACCATGTGCAATGAATATGTTCCAGTTAAACAATAATAAAAATTAGAAAATAAAAATATATACTCTGTCTGGATTTTAGCTGCTCACTTATAAAAATTTAAAATGTCAAATGATGTATTCAAGAGGCATATGTGTTTGTAGTCTGCAGAATTCACAGATTAGAGCATTCTTCTGATGTTTTAATTTCAACAGAACAGGTACTTAATATTGGAGGGACCTGCAGCTCTTTCCAGTGTCAAGCGTTTATCTGAGGAGATGCTAAACGTTCATTATTGAGGTAGACATGGATCTCAACAACTCAAAGAGCCTTAGCGCACCCTTCAGTAAATGATGAATGTGTTTCAAAGTATCTCTGCTCCAATTCCACCAGCTTTTAGTTCAAGATTACAGCGATATTTCACATTGCTTAGACAGTAGAAAGCATCTCAAATATATATTATGAAACCCATTATCCTACCTGAAAGGGTTGCCTGCTGGAAATTGGGAGGTGTTTCCTTATCCATCTGTCGCCTTGATCCCCAAATATCTGCCACAGCAGCTGTCCCCTGGAATTGCTCCAGATTCTCTGGTAGACTGCCAGCTGGTAAATATGCTTTCCAAACATGTGGTAGTACAGGCGGAAGGTGCAGTTACTTGCTTCCGTGGCATTAAGGATCGGACTGAGTAAAACAGCTTTGTCTTGAAAACCCTGTGGCCCCGAAGTTTCTATATAGAGGTAGTGTCCCGTGGCTGTGCCCAGAGTGTTATCTTTCATTGGGCCTGTGTTCAGTGTTGAAGTTGGACCCTGGTTCCTAGTCCAGTCGAAGTCATCTTCCACACTTTGTTCCCAGTTACAAATTCCACTTTCAAAGTCACACTGTAATTCAGGTGCTAAACATGGCATTAAACAATATCAAATTAGCGTAGGGGGAAAGAGGTGATTAAGAACACACATTGATAATTGAATCATGCAAAAGAAAGCTGTAGTTGTTTTTAAATGTGACACAAAAGACAGTTATGAAAAGAGTAATTCCTAGGCATTGAATAATATTTCATGGAGTAAAGATGAAATGTTTAGACAAGAATCTTCTTAAATATTTTTAATATTAATTTATCTTCATTTTTTTGTAACATAACCCCGGGCTTGTGATATAGCTTAGAGGTAAAGCATTGTCTAGCAAGCATAAGAACCCAAGTTTAATTTCCAGTGCAACTCTTACCATAACCTCAGGCAAATGGTCATGGTTGTTTTGTTGTAATACCTTTTTGACTGGGTACATTTTTAAATTTAGCTGAATGTGCCAGCCAGGGCACATTAAAGAAAAATAAACAAAACCACTAAAGCTTATAAGTTTCATATGAATTATTGATTTAATTGGTCCAAATAGTTTTAAAAACATGCATTGGGATTCTTATACTGGCTTTGGTGTGTGCACTTGTGTTTAGTTTATATGTTTGTGTGTGTTTTTGGTTTGTATGCACACATGCTTCATAGGGGTACATGTGTTTGTTTGGAGGCCAGAGATGGATGCTATTTCAGACATCCAGCTATTCTTTTCTATAAACCTCCACCTAATTATTGTGGTGTGCTGGGGTCAGTTTATGTTCACACCTTGTGCATGAGGGTACTTATTCCTCATGTGTATGTGGAAGGAAGAAGAGGGCATCCATGTCTTCCTCTCTTATTTTTGGCCTTGATCTTTTCAGGTGGAGTCTTTCTGGTTGAACATGGAGCCTGTGGGCTTATTATTATAGTCTAGGCTAGCAGCCAATAAGCCACAGTGATTCTCCTGTCTTGGCTCTTTCCATGCTGTGGTTATGGGTTTGCAGGGGATCACACCAGCATCAGGATTAAGTAGGTGCTGGGATCCATATTCCTGTTCTCATGCCTCCACAGCAAGCACTCAACTTCAGAGCCACCTCTTCTGCTCCTTCCAGCACTCACTGATGAGCTATACTGATTGATTATGGTGTTCCATCTCTGTTCTTAACACCTTTAATCTCACTGCCACCCTCACTGCCAGACTTTCAGTTTAGGGTCTTGGATTTGAACTCAGGACCTCAGGCGAGCACTTTCCCTTCTGAGCCATTGGCCCAGTTCTTACATCAGGACTTTTTAATAAGCTCCCCCAGTGATTCTAATAGAGCTGGGAGTTGTCATTCTCTAACAATTTTAAATATTTAAGGATCACTTGGTTATCATGGTAAAAAGGTAAAAAGTCTCAAATATATTCCAGTCTATCAGACAAAACCCACATATTTCCAGGTATTCAAGAGGATTCTGATGAGGGGCTCCCCAAATCTCACTCCATGAGTGTTTTCATTTCTTCTCACCACAGCTCCAAATGTCTCTACACAGCTGTGCTCAAAGTATTTCACTGGGGAATGGTAGCAGTACCATTTCTTTCTTTATATAAAACCTCTTCGACCATTCCCATATTCCCATTTACTCTAAATTGTTATATCTTAGTCCTAATTATAATGGCTTATAGTTTTTTCCTCATCTGTCTTTCCCCTTCTCATATGCCATCTTTTCTATATGTGCTAAATACTCGTGCCTTCTTCCATGTCTTATTTTTTCTCCTGTTGCACTATGTACAATATTGACTCTTCACTGTGTCTCATCAATAGTATTTTTCTTTTTTCTCTGATATTTTTATATTATTCTGCTTTATCGCTAGTACATACTAATTATACAAAATAATGTCTCATTATGACATTTTCATATAAGCATGTAACATATTTTGATCTTATCCACTGTCCTCTATTACCCTTCCTTGACATCCTGTGGTAGTTTGGATGAGAATTGTCCCCATAGGCTCATACATTTGAATGTTTGATTCCTCAGTTGGTGGAACTGTTTGATGAGAATTAGAAGGTGTGGCCTGTTGGAGGAAGTGTGTCACTAAGGCAGGTTTTGAGATCTCAAAAGCCCACTCATTCTGAATGAGCTCTTTTGGCATCCTGCTTGTGGATGATGATGTCAACTCTTATCTATTATTTCAATGCGGTGACTTTCTGCCTGCTCCCCTACCATCATGGTAGTAAACTCTCATATTCTTACATGTAAGTCACTGATAAATTCTTTCTTCTATAGGATGCTTTGGTCATGGTGTCTTATCACAACAATAGAAAAGTAATTAAGACAGAAGACAGTACCAGGGAATAGGATATTGCTGTGACAGATGTGACCATGCTGGGTTTTTAGGAATGTGGAAGATTTGGGAACTTTGGACTAGGAAAGTGGCTAAACACTGTAAGCATAGATTAATGGTATACCCCAGTGAGAGCTTAGAAGACAAAATGGTGGCCCATCTCAAGAGGTGTCATGGGGAAAATATTAACAACTGTGCTAGAGATCATTCTTGTGATATTTGTAAACAATGGGTCTGGTTTTTGACCATGTCTTACGAATCTGCCTGAGGCTAAATTTGAAGAATTTGAGACTAATTTTGTTGGCTGAGATTTCAAGACAGCCTATATTAACTCTGCCCAGTGGTTATTAATAATCATGCTTATGCAGATCTATGGTAAAAAGGAGCAAGCAAGGCGAAAAGAAATTCATTTTGAGGAGAAAAGGAGCCCCAGGAAATACAATGTTAGAGCCAAGGCTTGTGCTGAAAGAGATAATGAGGTCAGATATGAAAGGGAAAAAAGGGAGTGATCCTCTCAGGACAAGCCCCATATAGCTAACCTTCCAACTCATAAAAAGGAAGTTTTATGCAGCAAAGGAAATCTTATGCAAATATAATTCAGGGAGGGGTCAGGTTGAATCCCAAGCAGGCAGCCCAGTTTTGCAGCATTGGCCATGTGGTTCTGGCTGTAGAGTTATAAAATATACAGGAATAAAGGTGTTGTGGTGTTGTCTTCCTCCACATTAAGAAGAGCCACTGAGACCAGGAATGAGGCAGGGGAGTCACTGAACATAGGCCTGAAGAGTGAAGATTTGAAAGTAAATCTGTGATTGGGTTCAAGACCCCAAGATGTAAGAGGTGCCAGAGTCAGAAAATGTCTGCCCAGGAGAGCTGCAGATAAGGAGTGGAGCTAGTCCAAGAGAGAGAAGTGTGTTGTAGTCAGCAAAGGTGGAATTGCAAAGTCATTTGAACCCTTTGATATCAGACATAGAACAACATTAGTTTGAGTTTGTCTTGCTTGGT
The DNA here is from genome assembly GCF_000317375.1 of Microtus ochrogaster. Taxonomy (NCBI): domain Eukaryota; kingdom Metazoa; phylum Chordata; class Mammalia; order Rodentia; family Cricetidae; genus Microtus; species Microtus ochrogaster. Next base: position 3,508,272 of record NC_022018.1, on the reverse strand, counting down.
CTCATTATTGCTTTGATCCATCCCTGCTTTTAGAATGGTAATGTGTATTCTCAGTCACTGTATGTTAGAGTTATGTAATTTGCTTTTTGATTTTAAAGGGAGTTAGTTACAATTAAAAGAGTGCCTTGAGTCTCAATTGCATGGGGTCTGTGAAAGACTATGAGGACTTTTGAAGTTGGATTAAATTCATTGTATATTATGATGTGACCACAAGCCTAAGGGGGTCACAGAGTGCATTGTGGTGGTTTGAATGAGAATGAGAATATAGCTCATATATTTGAATTCTTAGTCCATATGTAATAAAACTCTTTGGAAAGAATTAGGATGTATGTCCTTGTTGGAAGAGATGTGTCACTGGAGGGGTAAAAGGCTAAGAGGTTTCAAAAGACTCATGATACCCCCCAGTGACATGTTCATCCTCCTTCTTGAAGATAAGCACATAATCTCTCAGACACGCTCTGATGCCATCACTACTGATCTGCTCCCTTGATCTCTACCACAGTGGTCATGAACTCTGATCTGAAACTGTAAACTGAAATAAACTTTTTCTTATAAAAGTATCCCTGGTCATGGTATCTTACCACAGACACTGAAAAGCTTTCCCCTGTCTCTGATTTTCTTCCTCTTTTCTAATAGTCCCCATTACATGCCATTTATTCATTATTAATATTTATGTGTATGTGTGGGCCTAAGCATACATATATGCATCCCATTCATGCAGTAGCCTAGGCAGATTAGAAAAGGTATGGACTCCTCTGTAACTGGAGTTACGAACAGCTGCGAGGTGTCAAGTGGTGCAGGGATCTGAACCCAAGTCCTACGTAAGAGCAGTAGTTGCTTTTAATTGCTGTGCCATCTCTCTAAACGATATTATCTATTTTCCATTAGTTTTCACACATGACCAAATGGATGACATACTTTTCATTCTAAGTAAAGTTTATCTCACTCAATAGGATGCCCTCTAGTTTCATCGTTCTTCCTGTATGTGACATGATTTTGTTCCTTTTTCTGCTTGAACAACACACCATTGGCCATGCACAGTATTTAATTTTCCATTCATTTCTTTGGAGAACATTAAGGCTCATTCTCTAAGTTGACTCTCATGGATAAACATAGCCAGATATATAAGAATGCCCATTATCTACTATCTTGGACTCCCTCAGGTGTATGCACAGTAGTAGTATAACTGAATCATGTGATAGCTCTCTGTTGGAGTATGTTGACTAATCTGCATACTGGTTTCCTTAGTAACTGTACTAACTGATATTCTCATTACATTACACAAAGGGAACTTGGGCTTTTAAGCTTCTGACATCATTCAGTCAAACTTAAAAAGAATTGACTAGGACCTCATCAATCAAATACTCTATTTTTAGTATAGCGTTTGGAGCATGTTCATTTTTCAAGACACAAAGATCTTGTTGATGCCAGATACTTGCTTTGAGAAAATAATGGGATAAAAATATACATTTGGGAGAACCGGGCTGAGGAGACGTGATTTAGAGTTTACAAGTAGTTTTACATTTTAGCTCCATTTATGTGTTAATATTTAAAATATAAATGTCAGCTGTCTTTAACTATTTATTTGAGTGGCAGCTCTTGGAGCCAAAGGTGAGTAAGCACCCTAAACAATAAGTAGAAATGCAGGTAAATCAAAGCAACTGGGCAGGAACAAGTCATCTGAACGGACAGTCCCGAAGAGAAGCTCAGACCTAATGAAGGGAGTCAGTGAGCAGATGCCAGCAGGAAGACAGGCTTTCATCTGATGACTCCTCAATTGTGACTCATCAAGTCAGCTGTGATGTGAATGGGGATATTCCAGGTACTCCCCAGGTGTCAGTCTGTGGCTATGAAGCAGAAAGGGGCTGTCAAATTGCTGAGTTTCTGTCAGAAAACTGACACTAGAGCCAACAACTTTTTACACTGACTGTTGGCATATTGACTCCACATTCGATCTTCATGCCAAAAGAACCCATAGAGAGCTCCACCCTTCAGTGGAGGACCACATCTCCAAGCACCCTGCAGGAAACACAATTTGAATGTTGGGATATGTAATGTATATTTAATAAGGCACTGTTTCAGCAGATGCCACTGTGATCTCTCTGCATCCTTTAGTAGGCAAGAATTACATTGATACTATGATTACATTTTTATACTATGATACACCATGCTTAGTTCTACTAATATCAGAATTCTTAAGGAAAAAATTTAGAGAATTCTTAAAAGCTAAAAAAGACTTTACACATTTGCAAAAGACTAAATTAGATTTAAAACAAGTTATATATCATATGATTATCACTGTCAAAATTCAATGTTAACTCTATCCACTCAAATAAGAGTCGTGTAAGCTTCATGTGCTAGATGGTAATTTGAACTTTGATATAATTTATTAGCATGTATATCAAAAATCATATGCACATACAGCTTTCCATTGTGGCTTATATGGAAATTACTATCTGAATGTTTAATATGGGGCACTGAACATTCGGTGGTTTCACTTTGGTTTCTAATGAGTTTGCTAATTTATGAAACACATAAGGTTAAAATTTGTAAACTATGTTGAGACAAGATCGGAATCAAAGAATTATGGAAACATTTTTGTTTCAGACATTTGTAAACAAAATAAGACGGTTAATGGCTAACTCATTTTCTGATGCAAGCTCTTGATCTGTGGGAGCCAGGTCCAGCAAACTGGGAGTCAGACCATCATAAGATACCACACAATTTTTCCTGAGCCTTGGCACTTCACTATCTCTTCCTGAATAAACAGACAAACAAAGAACCCCACGGAGGTAACTTCCTCTTCCTCTGACTCAGCTCTCAACTCAGCAGTTCTCCAATCCTCCCTAAGAAATCTAAACCTGTTCTCGAATCCACTAGATACAGCATGCCTTCACTAACATTTACGTATGTCAAATTTCAGTGCTTTCACTACCCTAAATATCTTTGAAATAAAGAATGCTTCTTTAGTGTGGATCACAAAGATCTTTGACCTTGGGCCTCTGGTTTGGGAAATCCTTCTTTATACATGTTGCTTTTATTGGTTAATGAACAAAGCTGCTTTCAGTACCAAGTGGATATTATCCTTCATCATGCGATGAAAGGAGACAGAGACAGAGACCCACATTGGAGCACCGAACTGAAATCCCAAAGTCCAAATCAGGAGCAGAAGGAGAGAGAGCACGAGCAAGGAACTCAGGACTGCGAGGGGTACAACCACACACTGAGACAATGGGGATGATCTATCGGGAACTCACCAAGGTTAGCTGGCCTGGGTCTGAAAAAGCCTGGGATAAAGCCGGACTCGCTGAACATAGCGGACAATGAGGACTACTGAGAACTCAAGAACAATGGCAATGGGTTTTGATCCTACTGCACGTACTGGCTTTGT
>NC_022018.1:3496052-3504578 GCF_000317375.1 Microtus ochrogaster | reverse complement strand
AGATAGAGATAGATAGATAGATAGATAGATAGATAGATAGATAGATAGATAGATAGAGTAGGAGTCAGGGAGATGCCATGTAGCCACCAGAGGAGAAAGATGCTAGAACCCTGCCAGTAGGCACAAGCCTTGTGGCAAAATATAAAATAATAGAAATGGGTTAATTTAAGATGTAAGAACTAGCTAGAAATACACTTAAGCTATTGACCAAACAGTATAGAATTAATATAGTTTCAGTGTGATTATTTAGAGTCTGGGCGGAGAGGAAATGAAAGAGCAGCCTCCCCTAACAGGCCTCCTTCTTCCCATCTCTGATTGATGCTCTCTTAACACACTCCCTGTTTCACCTGTCTCTTACTTCATGGCTTTTGGACATAAGCCTTGCTTGCCATGTTTCACATCTTAGCTAAATCATCGCCTGCAGAAAGTCCAACTTTACTATTCTATAAAGTCACACTGTATCTTTCTTCACAGTTCCAGTTAGAATCACCATTATGCATTTCATTAATACATACCTGATCATCTGTCTCTTAAGTCAGACTGTGAACCACGTGGAGGCAGGAATTCAATACTAATTTTTACCTATGTATTCCTGGGAACTAGTTAGTAACCCTACTGAAGAATTTCAAGGGGCTGCTAATATAGTTCAGCCAGGAAAGCTACTGTGCCTGACAACTTGGGTTTGATCTCAGCACCCGCATGGTAGAAAGAGATTTGTTGCATGGAAGTTGTGTTCAAGCCTTCATTCATATGCTATGTCATGCATAGTCATTCACATACACAAAATAGAGACATAAAAATAAACTAATAAAAATCTTTAATAATAAAGGAAAAGTTGGCATGTTTTGTTAATTTGCTATACAGTGCTCATCAACTTTTCAATTATATCTGAGTCATTGGCTAGTTGCTTAAAGAGTAGTGAACTAATTAAGACCAATTATTCCAAACTAAATGAGAGGAGGAAAAACAGTACCCTCCCCTCTGTGGGCAAACAACAAACCCCAAATAACTTACCACAATCAATCTCATCTGTACGATCTCCACAGTCATCGACCAGGTCACAGAGCTGATGTCTTCCCACGCAAGCCTTTGTCTGTCCACACCAGAAGTGATCTGGTTCATCACAGCTCTCGACAGGAGGAGGAAGAGCACAACCTTCAAAACGAATGTCATCGATAGCAGAGACCCCACTATAAACCGACAGACTGACTTTCTTTAGTGACAAATAGAAGGGCTCAGTGAGGCGTCCGAGCTGGACAGTTGCCTCTGACCACTGGTTTCCTTGGTTATATAGCACTCTCCAAAGGGCTGTGGCATCCTTGGAATTTTCTAGATGTAGTCGCAACTCAGCTGCTCCCACTGACAGTCCATAGTTATAAAACCTGAAAGAAAATCAACATAAGAATTGAAAATGTTATAGGAGAGACTAGACAGTTGAACTTTGAACACCTTTGAACCTCCACTGACATCAATTACTAATTAATTCTGATAATGGACATATTTCTTTCCTACAGTAACTGTAGCTGCCCATTTACAAGAATTTATTTGTTGAGATTCACACTCTAGGGCTCTTGCTTACAACCTTGGAACCTCTTGCAAAAACACAGGGAGACTCCTAAATAAATTCAAATACAATGGTAGAAGGGAAGCCCTCCTTTCATCTTGAGAAATAAAATAACCAATGCTGATAATATACTCTGAAGTCAAATTATTTTAATTTAATGCAGTAGTCACCATAAAGTGTAACCATGGGTAAAGCTTGAATAGCTAGATAGTGCAGAGATATGCCCGCAGTCATCATTCCTCTAGGACAGTTTACCATCATATAATAGTTACCAGAATGACAGTGTGCACCCAGGCCCTGTCTGGCTGAACGTTGGGCTCTGAAGTTTGGCAGTTTGAAACAAGTTGCTGCTGTTCTTCAAAATAAACATGAAATGCCCTGTAGGGATATAAAACCAAAGCATTAAGTTAACTTACTGGGTTGGGTGAAGCAACAAAAGTTCTTCTGTCTCTTAATGATATGCCAAGTAAGTTTCATGTCCAATTAAAATTAAAATTACACAATAAAAAGTCAACACAGATAGCAAAATTTGCCTTTGTACATCCATCCACAATTAAATGATGGCACTAGCATCCACAAATGTATCCATTCCAGTCATATCACCCAGAAAGAAATCACTTCTTACAGACAGCACAATGGATTGTCAGTGTCATCCCGCATGCTGTGGTCTTCAGCCCCTGAGATCCAACCAGCAGTCTATAGAAGAGTTCAAAGCATCTCTAGAAATTTACCTTGAGCTGTGCCATGAGTGTGATCTCCAGGTGGGGCTTGCTGCTCAAAATCAGCAGAGAGACCGCTTTGGGAGCTCCACGTCCAGTCAAAATCGTCACCACCACTGGCTTCAAACCACCCACAGCTGTTTGCTTCAAAGTCACAATTGGCAACTGAAGAAGAGAAATGAGACTTTCTTAGACAGTGTCCACCTAGTCCCCTGCTTTGGGAAGGTAGCTGTCAAGTGGTTATGCCCTCAGTGTGCTCCTTTAGGTACAAAGAGTCACAGAAAAAAAAAACTTTCCTGGTCTGAAAACAGGGCATGCTTTGCACACTAGAAACAGAGAATTCAGATTTTCAGAAATTCGTTTTTCCCAAGCATTCTTTCTGAGACACAGCATTACTCAGCCACATTGCTTGAGTAACTGCTAGCATTTGTAACTTTACTCTAATAATGTGTCATTTCCTGTCCTTCAGCACCAATGGGGCATTTGTTTCTACAGAACATTTTATATTAAACTGTTTACAACAGTCAGTGATCAGACATTGACACTGTAGAAGTCCCAGATCTACTTCCTTTACCTCTTTCCTGACTTCACAGGGGTTGGTCTTTCAAACATCACTAAGTTTGTCACCTGATTTGTATAGAATAGAGAATGTTTTTTTTTTCAGGAAATATGTTCAGTTACATTTCACAAAGCCTTCTAGAAAAGAAGAAGAAGGGAAGGGGTTTGAGAAGAAATAGAAGCTATAAGCCACGAGAGTGCAGTCCTAGAGCCAACAGTTCCTACGGACCTGCACAAGAGACTCTGGGCTGCACACACTGTACAGTTCCACAACAGCCCTATGCTACAGGCGATGAAGAGAGTGGTTCTTTCTGAATATAAAGTATGTAATTTCACCAAGGCCACATTATGGTCAAGTTGTAGAGTGGGATTAGATATTACGTGAAATACACTTTTACATGACAGTTGAAAGAAGAAAAAAAGAAAAACCATGCTTATTACATTGGGAAAAGATAAGTCAAAAGTGTAATCAGAATTGGTAAAGGAAAATGTTCAGCAAGTAAAAAGAATTGTGATCCTTCACCACCTCAAAGATTTGAAAAGTTTCAAAACATATAGATGGCATGTTAATCCCTGTGAAGAAACAAAGGCTTTGATTCTTGCTTCAGACAAACTTCAGAAAAGGATCTAAGAATTCTCACTACAGAAATGCAGAAGGGAACACATTGTGATGTTCCCATATAATGTGTACCTCGTACAGCTACCTGGAGAGGAAACCCGACTTTCTGATAATAAGGAACATCATGTTGCAGACATGGTGAGTACTCCAATGACAGCAGGGCTGGAAGCACACTGAGATGACTCGGGAAAAGGAATTAGCTTTCCAGGAACATTAACAGGGTTATTCTCAATAGTCAAGAGTTGGAAATCAGGCAGGGAAAGCAAAGGCTTCATGTCCTTGGCTCCTGTGTGGAATCCAAAACAGTTGATCTCACAAAAGTTGAGAGTAGAAGATGGCTACCAGAAATGTGAGAGAAGGAAGGGGTGGTGAATGTTTGCTATTGTTTAGGTGGCCATTGGTGGGATGGGGCAATAAGCCTTGGTGAGCTATTGCATAGTGTGTTGCTCAAGCAGCATGATACTGTGCTCCACATTACAAACAAGATTAAAGAGGGTTTTGAATATGTTTACCATAAGATATGAATATATTAAGGAGGGAGACATGATTTCTATTATTTTAATACCATTCTCTGTATATATGTATTTAAACACTGAATGGTACCATATAAATATATACAAATTTTATGTATCAATGAGAAATTATTTTAAAAGAAAGCAAGTTTATGGCTGAAAGATACTTAAGGAAATATTCAACATCCTTAGTCACCAGAGAAATGCAAATAAAAACAACTCTGAGATTCCATCATACACCTGTAAAAATGGCCAAAATCAAAAACGCTGATGCCAACATATGCTGGAGAAGTTGTGGGGAAAAGGGAACACTTCTGCATTGCTGGTGGGACTGCAAGCTGGTACAACCTCTTTGGATGTCAGTGTGGCAATTTCTCAGAAAATTAGAAAACACCTTCCTCAAGACCCAGTAATACCACTTTGGGGTGTATATCCTAAGGATGCTCAATCGTGCCACAAGGACATGTGCTCAACTATGTTCATAGTAGCTTTGTTTGTCATAGCCAAAACCTGGAAGCAACCTAACTGTCCCTTGATTGAAGAATGGATAAGAAAAATGTGGCACATTTACACAATGAAGTACTACACAGCAGAAAAAAATAACAACAGCTTGAATTTTGCAGGAAAGTGGATGGAGCTAGAAAACATTTTGAGTGAGGTAACCCAAATGCAGAAAGACAATTATCACATGTACTCATTCATAGGTGGTTTTTAAACATAAAGCAAAGAAAGCCAGCCTACAAACCACAATCCCAGAGAACTTGGACAACAATGCTAAAAGAGACTTACATAGCTATAGTCTACATGGGAAGTAGAAAGTAGAAAAAGACAAGATCTCCTGAGTAAACTGGGAGCATGGGGACCTTGGGGGAGGATTGAAGGGTGGAGGAGAGAGGCAGGGAGGGAAGCAGAGAAAAATGTAGAGCTCAATAAATATCAATAAAAAGTGTATAAAAAAGAGAGCAATTATAATAGAAAAATGCTATTGAAACTCAAATGTGATTTTCTACTTTTCCTTGTTCCCAAGTTCTTATGTACATTTAAAAAGCTTAATTACTTATAAAACTAATAGTGAAATTAGTCTCCAAGCTAACTATTAATTGCAGATATACTTTACTGGAATAGTCATGGACAATTATGCATGCCATAACCATTTCTGACTGAGAAACTCAATACGCTGAGTACATATGGATAATTGAGGTTCAAAGATTTGTCACTGCTTCTAGAGCATTATTAACTTCCTCAGTTATATCCACTGAAAGCAATGCATGCAAAACAATGCCGCAGTGTACAGGAGACTGCTCTAGGGCCGGTTCTTAACAGAAAGCCTGTGGAAAGAGAATTCCTGGAACTTATGCTTATCTTTCCTATGGCTATGGGTTGAGAAGCTAATGATTCTACAGTGGCTTTTAATTATTGTTAGAAAAATTACCTAAGTGTCCTTTATTAATTATGTTAATTATAATTACACTTGTTGCCTCCGGGGAGAGGTGATAAGAGATACTTGGTGGACTGACAAATAGGTTCAACACTGTCAGGTTTGTAGCCATTTGCTGAGTAAGAAATCAAACTGGTATGGAACTTAAGAGCACTTTTGACTAAATATCCAGTCTTGGACCCTGTCTTATTTTGGATTTACTATCTAGAATTTCTTTGGTGGTTTAAATGATCCCATTTGGGTTTAATGAAAGGAATAAGCACAAAATATAAAAAAGAGAATTCTGAACTAATAATTTGGGCATCACACAAAGCTTAAGAAAAAAAAACCTTCGTATGAAATATGCCCAAATGCATAATGAGGTTTAAACACAAATTCTTTTATCTTAGACTTATAGGCAAATGCCCATGTTGATTTTAAAAGATATTAGGCAGAGTTTGTAAAGAATGGTTTTTAAAAGTTAGAATCTGGACTGGAGAGATAGATCAGGGGTTAAGAGCACTTGCTCCTCTTCCTGGGGACACTGGGCTGATTCCTAGCACGCACGTGGTGGCTCACAACTATCCATTAATCCAATTTCAGGGGATCTAACGCTATCTTCTGGCATCCCTGGTACCAGGCAAACATATGATGCACAAACATTACTGCAAGAAAGGCATCCATATATGTAAAAAAAATGAAACAAAAGAAATTTAAAATAAAAGTTGGGATCTAATACACATTCAAAGATCAGCAATGTAGATTGCAGGTATCGGTGCCAACAGACATTAATTCTTTGTTGAAAACATCTTGAAACACCTGCTGTCTTATTTAATCTCCAAGAAATACCACAGAACTATTACTGTGCTTTAAAAATGTTTTATGACATTTAGTTGTGTGAGTGATAAAATGGCACATGCTACCTGCATGCAACAATCAGAAGACAACTTGCAAGAGTCCATTCTCCCTTTTTTGGCAAAAGATGTCAATGAACACAGAGACCTACAACTGGGCATTATGTGGAGAATAAGAGCCTTTGAAGTGCTTAAGCCTACATGGGACATTTATGCCACATACCTGTCCCATAACACTCCAGGCTCTTCAGGGAAGAGGAAATAAAAAAATTGTAAGAGTCAGAAATGGCAGGTACTTAAAAGGAAACAGTGTCTTCTGGACACCACAGGGCGAACGCTCATATGAACTCCCCGTGATTGTGACAGCATGCACAATGCCTGTGCACACTCTAGTCAAACAAAATCCTAGCATGGAGTGAGGAAGGTGGACACCACTAGCTGAAGGACTATTTGGGATTTGATATCTTCTGGAACAGGGAGAATCGGTTTTGTTTAATAGTGTGACTCCTTGTATATTGGCACCACTCCAGAGTAAGCCTTACAAACAAGAGCAATTGGGTAACAGAAACTGGACTCAATATTTTTTAAAAAATAGAGAGTGTTCAAAAAGTTGAGTGGGTAGGGTGACTTGAGTAGATCTGGAAGGAACTGGGGGAAAGGGAGATGGTAAATATGAGAAGTATATATTAAATTCTCAAATAATTAAAATAATATTTGAAATAACAGTTTTTTTTTCCAGAAAAAACCAGGAAAAGATTTATTCAGTGTGACCACACTGGGGAGAGGGACAAAGGGATCCAGTAGCACCAAGTGCAGACATAAGGGAAACCTTTTAGATATAGGCACTTAGAATTTTCCCTGATAAGTGCTAATTGGCCAGGTCTTTCTAGAAGTCATTTTAGTCCTAGCTATTAATATCAAAAAATTTTTTTTGTTTCTTTTTTTAAATTTTTTAAATTATTTATTTATTAAAGATTTCTGTCTCTTCCCCGCTACTGCCTCCCATATCCCTCCCCCTCCCCCAATCAACTCCCCCTCTCTCATCAGCCTGAAGAGCAATCAGGGTTCCCTGGCCTGTGGGAAGCCCAAGGACCACCCACCTCCTTCCAGGTCTAGAAAGGTGAACATCCAAACAGCCTAGGCTCCCACAAAGCCAGATTTAAACAATTATAACATGCCAGGTAGTGAACTGCATGAACATAGAAAAATATAAATCTAAAAGTTTGATTCTATGCTTAAGAATTTTTTTTTCTAAAGGCTGGATAGATGGTTCAGCAAGTAAAGTTCCTGTCATGTAAAGTGCCTGAGTTTGATCCTTGATACTTACATCAAAATTTGGGAATGGTTAAGATCTCCTGAGCAAGCTTGAAGGTGGGGGTAGAAGGAGGGGGATGGGAGATGGGAACATGAGAGATTCCCGAGTTGGGGGAAGGACAGAGAGGAAGCACAACAAAAGAGATAACTTGATAGAGGAAGCCATTATGGGATTAGGGAGAAATACGGCACTAGGGAAATTCCCAAGAATCCACAAAGATGACTCCAGCTAAGACTCCTAACTGGCCTTCCCCTGCAATCAGATTAGTGACTACCCTAATTGTCATCATAGAACCTACATCTAGAACTGATGAAAGCAGATACAATGATTCGCTGTCAAACTGCAGTCTGAGCTCCTGGAGTTCAGCTGAAGAGAGGGAGAAGGAATTATATAAGCAAGGGGGTCCAAGACCATGAGTGGGAAAACCACAGAGACTGCAAACTCAAGCAAGTGGGAGCTCAAAGACTCTGGGTGAACAGTTTGGGTACCTGCATAGGACATAGGCCCTCTGAATGTGGGTGACAGCTATGTGACTAGATCTTTTGGCAGCCCCTGGTAGTGGGACCAGGACTTATACTGGGTGCATGAATTGGCTTTTTGGAGCCCGTTCCCTATAGTGGGATACCTTGCTCAGCCTTGATACAAAAGGGGGTGGGGCTTGGTCCTGCCTCAGCTTGGTATGCCAGACTTTGTTGACTTCCCAACAGAGGCCTTACCCCCTCTGAGGAATGGATGGGGTGGGATGGGAGCAGGAGGGAGTTGGAGAAAGAGAGGGAGGAGGAACTGGGGTTGGTATGTAAAATGAAAAAAAAAAAAACATTTGAACAAATTTGCGAGTGGAAGGAAGTATTTGAAACCTCAGTGCTAGGAGTAGGATGGGACAGACATGCAAAGTGGGTAAGTCCTGTATAATGCATTGCTCAGTCAGAGCATTTAAAACAGTAGGCGGAGCTAGAGAGCGAGCAAAG
>NC_022018.1:3494473-3495658 GCF_000317375.1 Microtus ochrogaster | reverse complement strand
TGTCACACTCAGACACTGTCTCAAACACATGCACTGTCACACACACACACTATCTCACACACTCACTGTAACACAGACTATCTCACACACATGCACTACAACACATGCACTGTCTTACACACACACTATCTCTCACACACATACTGTCACATATACACAGTCTCACACACACACTGTCTTACACACACAGTTTTACACACACACTGTCTCTCTCACACACACTGTCTCTCTCACACACACGTACTGTCTCACACAAACATTGTCTCACACATGCACTGTCTCACACACACACACACTGCCCCCCACTGTCTCACACAGAGTCACACACACTGTTACATACACAGTCACACACACACATTTTGTCATATACACACATGTACACACACATTAATACACTTATGCACACATGAACGCAAAGTCACACGCTAGACCTCTAGCTTTTTTGAGCTTCCTGAAAGGTGAATGAAGGATGAAGTTGAGTATCCAGTGTGGTGGATTATGTTCATTGAGGTCAGGCTTTGATTATTTTAATTTTGAGTGCATTAGTGCTGTATCCCCTATTTTGAGTATATTCCCTACTTTTGTAATTATTTCATTTCAGCTTTTTATCATGCCTTTAAGTGATCATATGCTTGAGGTTAAGATAAAGTTGAAATAATTAAGCTCTGAACTTCATCAATAGTTAATATTCATTAACTATTTAAAATATAATATAAAACAGGGAGAAATGATTTGGAAATGAACTATGTAATAAAAAAGAAGTCTGTGTAAATGAATAAAAGGAATTAACCAATCTAAAGTAAAGTCAATGTATAAACAACCAAACAGCATTTGATCTTCAAGATTACTGTATTTTAAACAATAATGGTTCGTTATATTATCATACATATATTTTAAAATCCATAAATTCATGTTTATTTATCAGTGAAAATAAATTTAAAACACAAATTCTCCTATTAAAAACTTATAACTATAAAATGGTTTTAGAAGAATCCTGTGATGTATCTAACAGAGATTGTGTTAATAGAATGTTAATAGAATATTCTTCATGTGTTTCTCATGCTTATCATCATATATGATGGGATCCAATCATTGACTACCCTTTGTCCAAACTGTACTTTCAGGAGAATTAAATATCAAACAGCCTCACTCTGCATAGGGCAAGTGACTATTCTACATAATAAG
>NC_022018.1:3492617-3493713 GCF_000317375.1 Microtus ochrogaster | reverse complement strand
GATAGATAGATAGATAGATAGATGATAGATAGATAGATTAATAGATAGATAGATAGATAGATAGATAGACAGACAGATAGACAGATAGACAGAATGGATGGATGGACAGACAGAATGGATGGACAGACAGACAGATAGATAGATGGATGATACTAGATTGATAGTGATAAGCAGATGAGAGATCATCACCACAACAATGAAGTGTCTAATACGAGTGTCTAGAAGTGCTGCAGTTGTGAAGAACACAGTAAAGAATGCTTTTAGAGAAAAATGGGAGGGGAGGAAAGCACCTGGAGTGGTTGGTGAGGAAGCAAGCCTACAGCTGTGCACAAAACACTCACACAAGGGGAACAGCAAGAGCCTCTAGAGCAGAGCTAGAACCTGGAGAAAATAAAAGCCTCTATTTTATAAATAGTAAAGAAATAGGAAGAGAGGAGGAAAGCATGGAAGAAAAAAATTATAAATGATGAAATTACGTATCTATAATTTTCAATGAGATGAGAAACAAGTGAGATGCATAAGTGTGTGAGCAACAAAATCTACATAATACAACATATTTTATTTTATATGCTAAATAGATATGAAATAAATATTTATGAACACATTTCATATATGGCTATATATATTTAGCCCATAAATGAATATATATACAAATTATAAATGAATAATAAAACCTATAAAATAAGGATATTGTAAAATTCTAGACAAGGAGGGAACACATGCTTGGTACTGTAAAACTAGCCAAAAGCTTATGTCTAGGTATGTGACAGGCCCTAAGGGGATTCTATTATTGATGTTTTGCTAAATGGACATGTAGTCACTCTGCATTGTAAGTATTTCTATTTCTATATGGACTAGTGCAGTTCTAGCCTTGGTCAGAGATTGCTTTTACAGCCAACAGTAGTTAAGGCAGATACTCATGGACAGGCAAGGTTCTAGAATAAGTGACTCTTGAGTACTTGGTGATGAATGAGTATCTATGTCAACCTCCTTCAGGGCCCAGGGAACGTTATGGGAGAGGAGGTGAACCATTGTAAGAGCTAGATGACAGAGAGAGGAGTGTAATGAAGTGCTGTCTCTAGGATATGACATGGTG
>NC_022018.1:3489840-3491707 GCF_000317375.1 Microtus ochrogaster | reverse complement strand
AATCAGAACTAAGACAAGGATATCTACTCTCACTGCTCTTATTTTAATTTAGCACTGATACTTTAGCCAGAGCAATAAGACAAGGGAAAATATTAAGGAATAGAAATTAGGTGAGAAAGAAGTCAAATGTGACCCTGCTTTCAGTGTGATCCTAGAAGACTTTAAAGGTCACTGAAAGATTTTTAGCTTGAAAAAACAAGCTAAGCATTTCATCAGGACAAAGTCAACAAACAAAACCCAGCTGCTTTATGTTTGCCCATAATGAACCTGCTGAGAAAGAAATCAAGGAAACAATCCCATTTACAATAGCCTCAAAGAGAACAGAACAACTATTTTTTACCATGGTGATAAAAGGCCTCTACATAGAAAACTATAGAATACCAGAGAGAGAAATTAAAGATAACAAAAGTAGTCACATTTCTATATTCATGACTGTGCAGAGTCAATATTTTTAAAAACTGTCATTGACCAAAGTGCTCCACAGATTCGGTGCAATTTCTATCAAAATACAAATGACATTTTTCATAGTGATAGAATAAACAAAGCTTAAATATGCATTGGAGTATAAAATACCCTAAATAGCAATCCTGAGCAATGAAATTCTAGGATTATTACAATATTCTATTTCAAATTATTTAATATATCTACAATCACTAAAACAGCGTGATGTTGGCTCCAATTCTGGCATGTGTGTTTGTGGGATACAATAGAAGACTCAGAAAAAAAAGCCCACACAGCTTCTTCACGATGGGATCCTGGGCCAAAGTGCTCAAATAACATATTGGAAAAACAGCTACAATAATTGTGATTAGGAAACTATATAACCACACATACAACACTGAAACTAGATCCCCATTTCTCACCAGCAAACAGATCAAGCCAAGTGTATTCAACTCTTTAACATACTAAAGAAACACACTGGGAACCTTTCAAGATGTAGACAAAGGCAGAAGAACTCTGAGAAGGACTTCAGTAACTCAGGAAATAAAACCATGGATTGTCAAATGAGATTTCACCACACAAACGTCTTGTACATGCCTGGGACACAACCTTTGAATCCAAGCATCCAGGAGGCAGAGCTGTGCAGATTTTTATGAATTTGCTGCTAGTATGGTCTAAATAATGAGCTCCAGGTCAGTCAAGGCTACACAGTAAGATCCTGTCTCAAAAATAAACCATCTGCACAAAATGGAAAATAAGATAATTGAAAGACATAAAATAGAAAGTAAGAGATTTAAGAGCATGAGAAAAAAAAATATTTGTCAGCTATTAAAACAGCAAGGATATAAATACAAAGAATTAAAAACATTAAACACCATCAAAAAATCTAATCAATAAATGGGCAAATTTACTTAGTTGACATGTTACAAAAGAAGAATAAATGGTCAGTAAACAAATGGAAATGTGTTTGCCGTCTTCAGCTATCAGGAAAATAAAAACTAAAACTACCTGGAGACTCGCTCTTATCCTAGTGGGAATAAGGAACATCAAGCAATTAAAAGGGAAGGAAGTTTATACCCTGTAGCTTGGAATTCAATTCAGTACAGCTACTCTGGATGTCATATGGAAGTTTCTCAACAACAACAACAAAAAAAAGGGAAAACTGCCAAATGACCTGCTATACCAATCCTAGGTACATACCTAAAGAATCAAAGCCAACATACAACATAGATACTTGCCACCCAAGCTGCTTAAATTACCACTAAATAGCCAAGCTGTAAAGTCAGCAAGCTGACAACAGAAGAATGGACAAAACAAATGTGATCTCCAGGTGGTGGTGGCACAGGCCTCTAATCCCAGCAGAGGCAGGCAGATCTCTGTGAGTTCAAGGACAACCTGGTCTACAAAGGCTATTTCCAGGACAGGC
>NC_022018.1:3482853-3489713 GCF_000317375.1 Microtus ochrogaster | reverse complement strand
CTCTCTCTCCCCTCTCTCTCTTTCCATCTGTCAGTCTCTTGTGTATAATAGACCATTATTTAGCAGTAACAAAAAAAGAAATCATATTACTTGCTGGAAAATGAACAGAAGTAAAGATCAGACTCAGGATTTATGCATTATAGGTTGAACATAAGGGGTCACAAGAAGGAATCTCAAAGCTGAAGGGAGACAGTTAGGAAAGACAGAAGAGATCAATCAGGTTTGAGGAGAAAGGAAATACAACAGAGGGCAGAAAGAATTCAGTAATGAACAAAGTACATTACTTGCATGATGCAAACCACCATAATAAAGTCCACTTTGTACAATTAGCATGCTATTAATAAAATATTTAAAATATAAAATGTGATAACACAAAGAAATCTAAGGCCCATGTACTGTTAATAGAGATGGAAAGTGGCATAGCTCCTAGGGAAAAGCATGAAAAATCCTCAAAAGTACAAGGATAATTTGAATCAATACAGCTGAAACAGTAATTCCAGTTTGGGTTATAGACTAGAAGGAATTTGAAGAATGCCATGAACAGTTATTTGTACACTAATTCTCACAGAAGTGCTAGTCACATTGGCCAGAATGTAAGAGTAACTCAAGAATCCACACAAGAAGAATGAAAAAATCAAGGGCTGAATATACATAAAAAGGCTAGCACACATTCTTTAATAAAAGGAGATTCTGGCATGTAATAAAATACACATAAAGTTTCAGGGCATTATTTTTATGTGAAATAGATCGGTTGCAATAGAAGAATATTATATAGTTCATTTATATAAAGGGCGTAGAGTAGTGCAACTTCTACAGAGAGACAACAGAATAGTAGTAGCCTGTGCATGAAAATAAAGAGAATAAAGAGTTATTGATTAATAGAGTTCCAGAGAGATTGATGGGTATTGGAGATGGGTGGTAGTGGAACAATGTGGACAAGTTAACACTACTTAACAGCACAACAAAGATTTCTAAGACTATAATTTATTTTTGAGACCAAGAATAACTTAATCCAGGCTGACAGTAGCTTAGGGTGACCTTGAATTTCTGGTTCTCCTGCATCTACCTTCTTAGTCCTGGGATTATAGCTATGAACAATCACGTTTGGTTTTATACAGTGCTAGAGATTCGACTCCCTGCCTCATACCCAAAGGTGTGTACTCTACTAACACACTCATGCCACTAGCTATTAAATTTTATATTATATGTATTCTATTATCACAAAGAAAGACATGAGAGGGAATAGACAAAAAACAAAGACTTAAGATTCCATTGCTGATTTAAAGACAGAGGCTACATCAGAAAGAATGTAGACAAACCTGGGGATAACGGCAAAAGAATTGGTAGGTGCTATCTTCCAAATCCTAAAGGCAACACCTCGTTTTATCTGATTCCTATTCTATTACAGAGGACTAGAAATTATCTTTGCAGGCAACAAATTATTTTATTTTATTCTAAATGTGTCAACGACACTTTTTCTTAAAGATTTCCAGCCAGAACAGTATTATGCTACATGGGACTCCCTTTGAGTCTTTCAGAGTCCCTGATACTACTTCAAATCAGAATTTATATCCTCTTAATTTCCTAAATTTTCTGACATATGCTCCAAATGTTTCTTTAGTCCCTAGAAAGATGGCGATTCCCTTAAAGAAGACAAAGAGAAGACCAACGCTTCTTGATAAAAAATAACCCACAATATAATTAGGAAAGGAAGTAGATGTAATAATAAAATAATTTTTAATTTGGAGGCATGTGCTATCATGAAGTAAAAGTGAACTATTAAGTGGAGTTAAAGATATGAAAGCTCTAATTAGTTTGGACTGGAACAAGACCTTTAAAATGGTTAAGTTCAAAATAAGAAGTGTGGAGGAACAGAGGGGTCATGCCACATTGGGAAATGAAGAATCCTAAGAATTGTAGCCACATAACCTCAGTGCCAATTTAACCTGTACCTCTTCTAATTATCTGGATAATTGGGCTTTTACTGAGAAGTACAAAATATCAGAGATCATTCACTGAGTCTGATAAAGAGATCATTTATTTTACAAATACCTCATAAGTAAAAATTTGATTTCTCATAGCAGAAAAAAATGACTCTTAAAAATGAACGACTAGTTTTTGGTTGCCCTGACTCTTCCTTATTACCAATGAGGAAACCTCACATTTTTTATATATTGCTATTTTCATAGATATTTTCTACTGTCTAGATGAATTATAAACTACTTTCCACTGCAGATTTTTTCTTCTTTTTTTTTTACCATTTCCTCCAATACATTAGTCATTGTTAATAGTTACTGTTATTATTGTACCATTTCCTAAGGCATGTATCAGTCATTGTTAATAGTTACTGTTATTATTGTACCACTTCCTAAGGCATGTATCAGTCATTGTTAATAGTTACTGTTATTGTTTTCTTGGCAAGGAAGCAGATGTAGTCTTTTTCAGTCAGACATCTAGAGCAGTGTTCCTCAGTCTGTGGACTGCAACCCCTTTGGGGATTGAATCTCAGATATTTACATTATGAGGCCTAACAGTAGCAAAATTGCAGTTATGAAGTAGCACAAAATAATTTTATGGCTGGTGCCCACAACATGAAGAACTGTATGAAAGGGTCACAGCAGTAGGAAGGTTGAGAAACTCTGAACTACAATGTCTCCTTGGACTCCTCGCTGAAGGAACAAATTCTGCATTTGCCACAGAAACTCGGCAAAATGATAAAAATCATCAAAATATATTGACTAAAATTTAAGAAGCAATGAGGCAGTTTTAAGACCTTTTAGTTAAATGCCACAGGTGTGGGGTGGTTACATGATTTGAGCACCTTGCAAATTTAATTTTTCTGAAGACTCAGTGGAGAATCTGAGTCCCACTTCAGTGCCCAGCTGTCTTGAACCCCGCAACAGGGAACTACTCTGACCCCTTCTCTCTCTCTCTGCACTTCTCTTTACTTAGCTACAAAGAGGGTAATAAATACAAATGCCCTGCAGCAAGTCAGGTCCAAAGTCAGCACAGAGAAGAACGTAGAGTACTCTATGATGAAGTCATCTTTGCAGTTTGTTCACGCGGTACCCAAACGGCAGGCTCAGACGATCCCAAGAAGCAAAATGCATCATTATCTCGGCCAATTAAAGTTTAGAAAAATTGATGTTAAATAAAAAAGAATTAATATGTTTTTTCTACTTTATGTACACACATTACTAACTTGAATATGAAAATCAGATGTGCAGAAGAAGTAGGCAGGGAAGAAAAGGATTAAAGTTTATAGCAACAACAACAAATGAACTACTTACAATTCTAATCTGTAAGCTTTGGAGGAAGAACAATTATCTTGATGGAACAAATATCCCCATGAGCTCAAAGTAAAAATATAAAGAAAAAAATTCTTCAAAAAGCATTTAGAAGTGATCTTAAAATATAACTTATGCAATCATAGAAAAGCTTTTTAATAAATATTGTAATTTTAACAGAAGTCAAATTTTCTAGTGAGGCCATCACTCATTTTCTCTTCTAACTTTGATTTTCCTGACCCAACATCATTATCTTCAGACTGATCAAAATACCAAAAGCTACTCAGAAGATTTTACCTTTATGTGGAAATAGTTTTTCCTCTGTGATCAATGACTTTGATAAGTGAGAATTAATGGGCTGTCTCCCCATTTCTTGGTTATATGTCACATAAATGGAGAACCCACCCCAAAACCAACTTTCCATTGGGGAATTTTTCAATTATATCCTCCTGTGGAGGGTTTCAGGGTAGAAAACGATGTGCAGATTTTACACTTGAGGACAAGAAGAAGAAAACTAGAATCTTTTTACACAGATAAACCTGGGTAAGTTTTCTCCTACCAGGATTCATCTCCAATATGATTTAATTTAAAGGGGAAACAGCTCAATAGTTAGTAGATTTATGTTGAGATCCCCACCCCTTATTTTGCTTAGAGAAAACAAAATAAAATAGAGGCTAGAAAATGGCAACTCATTTTCTAACATTTATTGTGACAAAAGTTATGTTTTATATAGAAACATCTTGCATAAAGCTTTTCAGTTGATAATTAATTTAAAATATTCTCAATATTACCAACAGACTTCTCAGAACATTTATTTTTTTCAGAAAACATAGGTGAAATAAAAGCATAACTCTTGGTCAGTCTTTTAACAAAGGAAATGCAAGCTCTCTCTCACTACATTTATTTCATGAAAGGAACTCACAGTATCGCTACTGACAGGTTGTGGTTTGCAGAAACAGGCAATCAGCATCTAAAGGTGAATATATATATATATATATATATATATATATATATCAGGAAAACAGATTGTTCCATTTTGAGGGCTGCTAACTTACCTTTCCCCAAGCTTCCTTAAGTTCTATGCTAAACAGACTATTTATTTTATATGAAACAGAGAAAGTAAAAAATAAGAAAGCATCTAGATATTTTTAATTGCTCCCACTTTAGAAGACTCTTTAAACAGAAAAAAATGTAGTACTCACAAGATGGTCTGAAATACAAAATGGCTTTCTGTCTTCCAGAACTGTCGAATAAATTTTAGTCTTTCTCACTTATGTCCATAGATGAAAATATAATAGTGTACATATCTTTTCATCCAATGTGGACATGCTAAAACCATCTCTTGATGTTATTTGACACATGAAGTCTTTATTAGCTGAATAATAAAGTCTTTTCTGAGCTGTATGATGTAAAGTTGCAGTATCTGTTTTACTATATTTTGTTAGCTCATTGAGAATTCCATACAACGCATTTTGATTGTAACTTTCCTGTCTCCTTCCAGATTTACCCTCACACCTCCTCCCCTCCCTACATCGTGTCCTCTGTATTATAATAGTCCTTCTGCTTCAGTTTGTGCTGTCCACCTGGACCTTGATCAACATACCAGTAAAGGATGAGGAAGCCACAACCTTAAACAAATTGACTTTCCCTCCACAGAAACTGTCATTTTCCAGTAGCTATTCTGGTGGAGGTGGGAGCTCATGACCTTCTCTCCTCACCATGCTAAAATGTAGACTGGCTTGAGGGTTTGTTTTTATTAAGATGTATTTTACTTTTAACTAAATGTATGTGTCGGTATGGGAACCTATGCAAGTGTGCGTAGGTACCTGCCAAGATCAGAGGCATCAGAACCAAAACCCTTGGAGGTAGAGTCACATGTGATTGAGTATGAGCTGCCCACTATGGGTGCTGAGATCCAAACTCAGATATTCTGGGGGGGTAGTCTGAGTCCTTGGTTGCTGAATCACCCCATCATCCCAGGATTTAGTAAAACTATTTCTTGACAAAAGAAGGACTTTTGAACAAAAAGTGAAAGCACATTTAAACTTTGGCTTTAAACAGTGAAAAACTGGCTTCTTCCTCCTTTCATTTTTTGATGTCAGTGCTTATTGGCATAATTCAGTGGAGGAAAGGCTAGCAACAGGTACCGAGTGCTACTAAATATTAAGCCAAAATTTGCTTCCAAGGAATATGATGACCTAAGCAAATGAATAGATCCCCTAAGAATGACAGTAATCATGTGCTTATGGCCATTGACCTATCATCAAATAACCTGCACAGGAGCAATGGACCGTACAGAACTCTAGAGTTATTTAGACAAAACTCTTTGGTGACTGTTCTCTGCCACCGCTACCCAGTCACCCTCTTCTCACAGGTTGTCCTGCTGAGATTCAATTTCTTTTGAATAATAAGACAACCACAAGACCTGTAAACATTGCCTTCAACCTCAACATACAGACCAGCTATCTTCACAAATGGCAAAAACACTATTTATAAAATACTGACATGAACTTCATGACATGATTTTAAAACACCATGTACAACGAAGCCTCATTCTTAAGCCTGCCACTTCATGCTTTTATGATGATCAAAAAATTCTGTTGTGATGGGCTATATGTGCCCAGTTATGTAGGTGCAGTTATACACTCCACCATAACATTTTCTTCAGTAATAGACCAATTAAATTACAGTGATAGAGCCATGCTGGAGCCATTTAGCTTGTGTATGTTATACTATAAGAATATGTGACACTGCCCATGACACATTGTATAAATAACTCCTATAACTAGCACATGACTGTATCTCAGTGAGGATGAAAATATACAGGAGGAATTTAGCAAAACACCATAGTCAGTATGCTGTGTAACTGGGATGCATTGTGGGAGAAGAGAATGGGGAGAGAGAGTAGTGGGGAGGGAGGGAAAATAGTCTTGGAAACCTGTTACTTAAGTTGCAACCTTATTATACTAGAATTAAAGTGAAAATAAAATATTGAATTTAATTATCCAAAGCTACCAACATTGCATAAAACTTCATAGTTTCTACATATTTCATATATTTATTTTAAAAATAATTTTCTCTCATTTATAAAAACTGAATATATAAAATACATTAACCATGCTTCTAAAATCTGAACATAATCCAGAAGTACAAGAATTTTAAATCTTTGATATGATTTATAATTTTTAAAGCAGATCCTAAAAGAAAAAGAAGTTAAATTGGGCTAGTGATAGTTATAAAAGTGAGAAAATTATATTAAATCCAATGAAAACATTAAATATTTGAGGTTCAATAACAGAACCATATTGTCCCTTTCTCAATAGAATTTCTGCTTATGGCTCAGCTCCCAGGGGCCCACAATGTCTTTTCTTCTGGACAGGAAAGCCCCATGTTCTAAGGAATTTGGGTTCTCTATGGGAAAATCATTGTGCTAGCTAAGGCATAACTAAATTCCAGCCTAAAATCCTCACTAGTCCCTCTAATATCCTTACTCAAAGAACAAAAAATTGGACTCCTCTAACTCTTCACAGCGCCTTTATCTCATCTTAACTCAGTGCCAGAATCTTTTTTTTT
>NC_022018.1:3464773-3482268 GCF_000317375.1 Microtus ochrogaster | reverse complement strand
AGACAGGGTTTCTCTGTGGTTTTGGAGCCTGTCCTGGAACTAGCTCTTGTAGACCAGGCTGGTCTTGAACTCACAGAGACCCGCCTGCCTCTGCCTCCCGAGTGCTGGGATTAAAGGCGTGTGCCACCACTGCCCGGCTGGAAGACTGTTTTTAAAAAGGAACAAAGCCTTAGCATTTCTATGAATAAACAGATTCATGGGAGAAAATTAACACTCCAAAATATAGTAAACAAAGAAATCAAATTACAACTTTGGGGGTTGAGAGTTCATTTGCTAATATTAAACTCAATTCACTATGACTGTTGCCCAGTTATGATTCCTTTTATGTCTATAAATCTATTTTTTACATAATGTGATCTAAAATGTGGGCTTGGGGTTTTATAAGAGAAAGAAAGAACATGATGGTGGATCTGGGAAGAGCTGGGAAAGGGAAGTGAATGTGATCAAAACATACTGTATAAAAAATTTGTTACTAAAGGAAAAGCACTAGTAGTTATTTTCAGTACATGTCCTTGATACTCCAGACAGCCTGCACTATGTTTCCATGTGACATTCTAGAAGCCCGAGAGAGTAGTTTCTCTTCCAAGAGTGAGTCTCATCAGCGGATTGAAACTTAATATTACTCAAATCAGCCACAAAAGTGACTCTGGAAAATCTCTGTCTGAGGCCAGGATGGCCTTGAGAACTCCGAAGGGCTGTGCAGCACGTGCCTTGGGGAGCAGGGTTTGGAGGCAGCCTGTGTTTAAACTCTACCAGCTATATTCTGTAAGCTGCATTAAGCAAGCGTGATGGTTATAAATTCATTACTCCAGGTTTAAAACCACCCTGTTTGAAATTGTAAATATTTCTCTTTTGAATAGCTCATTGTCAGACATTGCTTTGGAAGCACTTTCTTTCCTTTTAGGGTGGCTGTTCTAGTAGGGTTCTGCTGCTTGTTTAGGTACCTTCCCCATAACTGCACACAGTGAAAGAAACCCAATTACAGTTCTCTTCAGTCGTGAACATATTGGGGTATTACATCCTTTACTGATATGGTCATCCTGGAAATAACATGCTCAGTGGTATATCAACTATGATCTTCATCTAACAGCCTCTTCAGAGTCAGCTAATGTATGAGGATAGTGAAATCACATTCTTGTTCCTTTGCATTTGTCTCAACCCTAGACAGATTTGCATTCTATCTCAACCCTAAAAACAATTTCTTCATTTTCTGTTGTTCTTTTTTACTTCTTTTAGTAGCTATCTACTTTTTAATACATAATTTTTTTTACAGTAGACTTTGACTGTTTAAACTACTCGTGTCATTTTCTATTTTCTGAAGAGACACCCTGATAATAACATCTATAAAATGAGTAAAGTAATAGTGTCTACCTCTTGGATTTGTTTTGATATAAAAGATTTTATAATCATATTCAATGTATGCCTTGTGCACAGTAGAGGATGGCCAATACAAAAAAAGCTCAAAGGTATTTTTACAGGTTTATAGGTCTCATATTTCTTTGGGCATTTTGGTCTTATTAGTCTTTTGCTTTTTATTTTGGTTTCTGGTTTTGTGTTTTTGTAAAAGGTCTTTTTTGCATAAGTCTCTTGTAGTTTGGTTGGTTGGTTTATTTTTAGAGAGAAAAAGAAAGGGCAAAGAGTTGAGTGGGTGGAGTGGTCAAAGGGATATGAGAGAGCTTGAGGAAAAGGAAGAACATAATTAGAATACATTATGTGCAATTTTCTTCATTTAAAATAGATTTTATACAAAGATTTTAAACCATGTGCATTTGGTCAGACTTAATTATGTCAGAGACAACTATAGAAACATTCCTTTATAGCAGAAGTTTCCATAGATATACTTATGTAGTAAGAAAAATAAACAGCACTTTGTTAAATATATCCTTAGAAACTTTCTATCTGTATAGATTGCATTTTCCACCTCACTTGTGTAGTTATTTGCAGTAGTTCTTTATTTATACTTATAGTGAGCTTTGTATCATCATAACATTAGATGTATTCAACAAATGCAATCTGATTTCATGGGATATTTAGGGCAGAATCGTTGCTCCAGTAAGGCACATTATCAAGTCTACCATCTCACACTCTTAGTCTTTGGAGTTTGAGTGTTTGTGTATGTGTGTGTCTGTGTGTGAGTGAGTTTGTATGAGTAATTAATTGTAAGATCAATTGAATTTACTCATTTGTTATAAATCATCACTATACACAGTCTTGTTAACTATAAACTTCATCTTGCTCACTGTATCTTTAGATTTACATATCTTATATGCTTCCTACATTGTACACTTTTACAAATCCCATTTTCTTTGTAGATTCTCATATCCACAGCTATATTATTTCTCTGTATATATCATCTTCTCATATATGATAAAAACAATGTAGTATCTTTTTTTTCCAATTTATTTCAATATCACATAGTTCATCCTTGTTAAATCAAAAGATGGGATCTCATTATAAAGCTCAGTATTATATCATTTTTTGCACATATACTCCCTTCTTTGTCATTTTATCTGTTAATGGACACAAGTTATTATCTAATGCTGGCCTTTATAAGCATTACTGAGGCATGCCTAGAAATATCTAGACTTACATGATGGTGATTTCATTCCCTCTGGGTAGTTTCCCAGAATTGGAATAATTTCTTTAGGAATCTCCACTTTGTTTCCCATAACTCTGACAACTTATATTTCTACCAACAGCACTCAAGAGTATACATTAGTCTACCATTGTGTAATGGTGATGATTAACGGCAGTAAGCAACTTTTCATACACCAGTTAGCTATATTATAACTTGTTTAGGGAAATATCATTCAAGTCTTTTCTCTATTTTTCAATAAGAATGTTTCTCTGTTATAAAGTTAAATGTATTCTTCATAATTTTTAAGAATCAACACCCATAATATAGACACTTTACAAACAGATTTCCAGTTATCAGATGGTCTTTTCGTTTGGTTATTCTTTCTCTATGCATGGGCATTTCAGGGTTGTATAGTCACACTAATTCTTTCTAATGTTTGAACCTAATGTCATTATCTTCTAGGAGTTTTAGGGTTTAGGGTCATTGTTTAGGACTTTACAGATTTTCATTAGACAGTACTCACTGGACTAGCATAGTTTACACACTCAGATGGTAATTATAGACACATAAATCCTGGCAGAGCCAGTGACACTTTCAGCCAAGACGGCCTTCATGCATTCTGTTTGACCACTTGGGTCAATCACAGACTTTGTTAAATAAAATATATCCTGTATCCTCTGGAGATGCAAACTGAGCTTCAAACAAAATCAAGGGGATGAGAAGCATTCTATTCCCTATCACCAATTGAATGGGATGTTTAACTGTTATAACAACACTCGTTTTAATAAGAGCCAATGGTAAAGAAAATGAATAAAAGGAGAAACTCAAAGGAAAAGTTTTGAGATTTCGAATATAATAGGGTAGCCATGGTTCTACTTACTGTTTGCATTGTACATGGAATGCAAAGAACGGGCAAGTACACCTGAGGGATGAGGTAGGGCAATTATCTGCATGCCAGGAAAAGCTTCCAGTAGCTTCAGTTCAAGCACAGGGCCTTTTGAACGCCTGATCAGTCTGCCCCACAAATATGACAACTACCTGGTTGCGATGGGTACATTTCCAAATTCCTTTATCCAGGGTTTCATTCAGCTTATGCCCAGGTGAAGCCTTAACACATGAGCAGATCATATAGCAACATGACAGATATACTATGAACTAGTGGGAACGAGGGCATTTTCTTTATGTAAAAAAATAGTATATGAAGTACATTAGTACTGCATGAATAATTCATTTAAAATCAGCCTATCTGGATTTATGCCTGAAAGAACTGAATTGGGATTGACAGATAGAAATATTTCTGTCTTATGTTACAAGAAGAGTTATTCATACATGTGATTAAGTTTTCCCACAGACCTGCTAAGGTTAACTTCAGTTATATTTAAAGTTTTTCAACATTCTTGTTTCTCAGAGCTGAAATAAAAATAAGAAAGAACCTAAAGCTAGCAAAACAAAAGGGCCACAGAAGCAAGGTCACCATGGCCTTTCCACTTCTCTGTGTGAGAGCTAACCATAACAATTTCTATGATAAATGTGCCTGATAATAGGTGGTGAGACCCTCAGTCTATCCAGAGTCTAATCCATATCTAAGAAGAATAAATGCTATGTGGAGACCAAATGAAACTGAATGAAATATTTTGTTCACATGTATTACCATTACATCATATACTCTTTTGTCTGCTCACATTTCTTCATAGATGCTGATCCTTTATGGAACCTAAGCACAACAGTTGGCAGTTTTCTTGGGGCACTTCTGTCTTTATTCCTAATCTTTCCTATGCTATACTAAACTTTGTTTAAATAAATTTTCTATGCTTTTTTTGTTAACTTGTTTTTTTATATCAAGGATTTTAATTTGTAGTCTTTGTAGATAGAGAAAAGTATGAAACCTTCCTTCTCCTACAGATTCAATTATACTGAATTCAATGTTAACTTTGAAACTTGTATATTATTCAAATTCTAGAAATATGATCTGTAATTTAAAAAACAAAATGATTAATTAAACAGAAATAAAGAGATACTGATTAGCTCTTTAAAACTCATCAATTATTAAATGCATCATACACCCACTTCTTTGTATTCCTCATTAATTATAAGAAATATACACACATACATGGTACTTGGAAATATTTATTATGCACATAAATTATACATTCTTACTCACAAAATATTAACACAGAGAATTATATATTATATAGAATGAAAGATGGTTTCAAGTGGGCTAGAGAGATGGATCATCAACCAAAAGCAATGACTGGTTTTCTAAAAGAACCTCAGAAACCACATATCAGCTCATAGTCATCTGTAACTCTAGTTCCAGGAGAGTCCATCTCTCTCTCCCTGGCCTCGAAGGGCACTACATATATGATACACTGACATCCATGCTGGCAAAACACTCATACACATAAAGTAATAAATTAGTTGAAAATATTAAAGCCATCTACAATGTAGGATTTATACTTAGAAATAGTATTCATAATGCCTAATATATGTAGTTAAACTATGTGCCCATCATGAATGGATAGATAAAGAAAATTTGTTATGCAAACATAATTTAGTATTATTTAGCCATTAATAATAATGGTATCCCACAAGAAATTAGAAAGTAAACAGAACTGGACAAAAAATATCTGAGTGAGGTATTCCAGACACAGAAAGATAAATATGGTAGGTATTCACTTATATATGGGCATTGAGGTTAAGCCAATGATAAACAAACTAGACTCTGCAGGACCATAGACGTTAACTATAGTGTAAGAGACTGAGAAGGGGTGGGCAGATATGTCTCGTTCAAAATGAGAAATAGAATAGATTGTTATAGGTGGATGAGGGAGTGCTGGAAGGAGAGGATCAAGTGAGGAGGAAAGAGACACCAAAACAACAAAGCCCCCCCCCCCAACACAATCTAAGAATTCGCGGAGACTAAGTCTCCATGCACAGAACATGCAGAGGTGAGTAACCAGTCCTCTGTGTAAATATTATGGCTTCCAGTTGAACGTTTTTGTGGAATTCCAAGATGTCTTCACAAGTGAGTCTCTGATTCTTGTACCTTCCCTTGAGATCTTTTCCTTCTCTTTGTTTTATCTAATTCTGACACATTAGTTCATGTTTGCTCTTATTATTATCCCCGAGAAGCCTTATTTTCTAATGGAAGACAGAAAGGGAATGGAACCAAATGGGAAGAGAGGGGTAAAAGAACTGATAACAGTAGAGGAAAAGGAAACTCTAATCAGGATATGTTATGTAAGAGAAAAAATATATATTTTCAATAAAGGAAAAAATTAATTTTAAATTATAGATTATAAAAAATGGTTACCCATTTTGTATCAGATTAATAGACATGACTATGATTAAGCTAAGTGAAAAAGACAGACAAACAAATACTGTATATTTTTCTCCATTGGGGGATATTGAAAATAGGACAATTAGACTACATAGTACAGATTGCAATATGCTGAGAAGGCTGCCTAAAAGAAGCTAGATATTGGTTAGACAGTGATAGCTATAATATACTTAAATAAAAGTAGTAAGTTATAATGCTTTCTACAAGACTGTGGGGGGATTATAGCTGATAATAACCTGTTACAGGAATTCAAAAGCTCCAATAATAAGGAGGTAGAAGTGTTAGTTATCCTGATTTGTTCAGTATATGTTGTATGTATATTAAAATATCATTTATTCTTTCATCCACAAATATATGCATTCATTGTTAATTAAAAATTTAAATATTTCCCTACAACCTCAGTGGAACTCTAAAATACAGCCTGCTACTACACAAAGAGGACCCAGAGGTGAGTGACCACCCACCTGCCTCAGCTTCTCTACCTAGCCAGCAGGCGACTTTCTTGCAGGTAGGCTGCTCCAAAACCTCCACCCTATCCACTGGACTCTACAAGCTACAAAGCTACAAGTTCCATCCAACTCCCCAACCCTCCTTTCCCCCTCCCCCTGCAACCTCAGAAGAACACTGAAACACAAGCTGCAACTTCACAGAGAAGAGCAAGAGAGAGGACCAAGACAGGAACTCTGAAGCACAGGCTCTGACTGCACCGAGTGAACCAAGAGAGCAAACAAAGAAATGAGACCCAAAGAGCAAGCCAAGAGAGAGGGCAAAGAGAGACTTCAGTGGCTCGCTGAGACACAGACAGTGACAATACAGAGAAGAACAAGAACAGTTCCCAAAGACACAGAGAGCCACAGCTGATTCAGCTTTTATAGAGAAGCTTCATGCTACAGTAGTCTGTGGTTAATGAAGAAACATGCAACTGGCCAAAGTACCTAGAATGAGTAATGGTGAGTTGCTCTAACCTGACTATGGCTATAACATCCCTTTCAAGGTTCAGGGAACATCATGGAAGAAAGACAACACAGAATATATGAGCAAAGATGGGGAGATGTGTAACAAACATTGTCTTCTGGATATTGCAGGGCCATTTTACTAGGAACTCATTGCAACCATGCTCACCTGCATGAAACTTACATAAGATTGGATCCTCAACATTTCATTGTGGTTGGGGAAGAGCCTATGACACCTCACCCTTCCCAGAGGGACTGGTGGCAATTAATGCTTGTTGTGGCAGGAGGGTCACTCTCTTCAGTGGTCTAACTAAAGATAAGTTGCTCTTGCACTGTGGAAAAACTTTTGAACACATTCTATACTCTGTGTCACACACAGAAAAGAAGATATTAATAGAGGAAGAGGGACTCATTGAGAAGGGTCCTGTTGGTAGCTAGACAGCAGAGGCTAAGGGAAGATAAAAGGTGTGAAAATATAAAATGGGAAAAAACGGCTTTAAAAATAGCAAGAACAAATCTTTCTGTAAATAAATTTACTTCTTAACATTAAAAAATAGATTCAGCATATCCATACCCTCTATCAAATTCTAGTGACTATAATATACTTTAATAAATAAAAGCAAATTGTTTGAATGTTTAAAATTGCAATAATCACAAGAAAACAAATCTTACCTTGGTTTTGTAAGCTGGTACTTTGAAGTGACTTAGAGGAAATTTCACATTCCTGGGATATACTGATGTTATCTACAGCAACAGCAGCATTCGATGAGAAAACAGTAGCTTCCAAAATTAACTGTTATTGCAGAAAGAGTTAGTAAAACACGCCATAGCAGTAAAATCTCAAGATCATTTTATTTTAATAAAGAAACTCATTTACACCTGTTCCAGTTTTCAGTCTAATTTTAGAAAACTGCTGTGACCTGAGCATTCAAATTATAAAGCCATATAGTCATAACTGGTTTGACAGCCTCTTATATAACCTTAATATGTTAGGTAACCTTGTTTTAGTTAAAAGGTGCAACATTCATCACTAGTGAAGGGCATGCTTCCCGTTGGAGCCATTAAGCATCATATACATTTAAAATGAGCTCTTTGGGGTAATCAACTGTGTGGTTTACAATTCAATTTAATTGAGATATGAATTAATTGTAATGGATTAGCTAGAGTTATTCATTTCTAAATCTGAATATTTAAGTATGCATATATATTATGTATAAATTTAGGAACATGCTTTATGTGATAACGATTACAGTCATTAACCATGTAGAGCCATTTGTTATATTATTTTACTAAAGCATAGGAAGCATCTATTTTATTTTATTCCAATACTCTGAATGGTGGCTTGACATGCTTTTGTTTTCTTTCCTGTTAATCACTCGGATTTTCACATGCTTATTCTACTACAAGAAAGGAGGAAAAGATGAAGGGAGAAAATCCGAGAAGGTGAGAAGACAAGGAGAGGGGGAAGACTGAGGAGGAGATGAAAAGAAGTAGGAGAGAGCAAGATAAAAGTGAGTAGGGGAGCCGGGCGGTGGTGGCGCACGCCTTCAATCCCAGCACTCAGGAGGCAGAGGCAGGCGGATCTCTGTGAGTTCGAGACCAGCCTGGTCTACAGAGCTAGTTCCAGGACAGGAACCAAAACCACAGAGAAACCCTGACTCGAAAAAAAAAAAAAAAAAGTGAGTAGGGGAAGAAGAGACTGGATTAGAGAGAGATAGAGATAGATTGTTTGTAGAGCCCTGGGGGGTAAGCTAAGGATGCAATCTGTAGGCATACTTAGTAGCCATAGATACATCTTATCACAGACATTAACTTTTCTTAAATTGAGGCTCAGAACATGCTTCTCCACATCTGTCAATTGAGACATCATTCTGAATGTGCTTGTGTGTGGCCTTTGCACATGGTAGCCAGCTGTATAGAAATCTCTGTGGTACCCCTCCTAGAAATCGGTCACACAATCACACTGTATCAGGTGACCTGCCCCATAATCAAAGGAAAAATTCCTACATTGAAGAGCCAAAAGGAATCTGAATAAAGAGGGATGGGGAAGCTCCCTTTATTATATTACCTTTAGATCATATTTTGTTCAATCATATTTCTGCTTGTCTGTCCATTCTCATTGAACCTAAGCATTAAAACACAGTCCATGTTGGATTTTTTGGAGTTAATGTCTATGACCTATATGATATCAAACTTGATTGGTACTTTTTTATACTTTGCTCTTATTATTCCAATTCTGTGTTCTTCACCAATCACAATGGTCATAGTTGATATCTTGTAACAAAATTAGGTTAAACCCTGATGATAATTTTTGCCAAAGATGTTGTCAAGAAGAAACAGAGACTGCAACCCAACACAAAGTAAGGAGATATGAAAGTGTATGTAATGTTGAAAACCTTTGGATCTTAAGGAAGTGTAAGATTTTAGACAACAACCAATTAATTGGATAATAAATTGAAAGGATCAATTGCTTGAATTAGCACAATCTTGCTAAACAGAATGACATTATTCAAAAGAAAAATAGCTTAGGATATACAAGTAATCAAATTTCTTTGCATTTATACTTGAATTCACATATTTTAATTTAATGTTGCTTTTGATAGTAGATCTATGGAATACTATCCTTGTTAATATACTATCTCTCCTAACTACCTTTCTATTGCTGCGATAAAAACCCATAACCATGGCAACTTGGAGAACATAGAACAAAGAGTTTATTGGGGCTTACAGTTTCAGAAGGTTAGAGTTCATTGCCTAACTAAGCATGGCAACTGGTGGAAAGGCATGGGGCATGTTAGTTTCTGATTTATCCACAAGCATAAGACAGAGACAGCGCTAACTGGGAATGGCAATGGGGATGGGTTTTTACATGCCAAAGCTCACTCCAGTGATAGACCTCTTCCAAAAGGGCCACACCTCCTATCACTTCCCTGCAGTCCTACCAATTAGGAATCAAACAGTCAAATATACGAACCCATGGTGGCTTTTCTCACTCAAGAAATAGCATGAGTTAAATCCATTTCTTTCCATATATATTCAACACTCAGATTTAATATTGCTTTTGATAGTAGATACATATCCACTATGGAATAATCTTCCTTTTAACATATTTTCTGTCTCTTTGAGCTAATATGAGAATACCTTCAGCATGTGCTTCTTTTTCTAAAAAGTTACATAAAAAATCAATAGGCTAGGCCGGGCGGTGGTGGCGCATGCCTTTAATCCCAGCACTCAGGAGGAAGGCAGATCTCTGTGAGTTCGAGGCCAGCCTGGTCTAGAAGAGTTAGTTCCAGGACAGGAACCAAAAAGTTACAGAGAAACCTTGTCCCGAAAATCCAAAAAAAAAAGAAAATCAATAGGCTGGAATTTTATAGCAGTTGAGATTTCTATATAAATTTGATAAAAACATATATACAAGTAATCAATAAATAGACTTGAATAGAAATTAAAATAAGGCAGTCTGTGAATACGGGCTATGATGGCAGATGGTAATTATGAAGAAACACAAATGTTTTATCTGCAATTTTCAATATTTTACAATGTGATATATAAAATTTGAAGAATTTTTAAAATTCTGATTATATTTGGCTACTCTGACATCTTGGATAAGAAATTTTATTTTCACACAAGAGGCAGGAAATAATAGCACAGATGATAATAATAGCAAAGGTTTTAGAAAATAGTTTTGGTATAATGTACAAAAGTGCTATAATTTAGAAAATGGTATAACTATTATTTACAATTTCTTTCTGTCAACATTAAACTTTAAATTTTCAGTTTTATATTTTATTGCTATATATCACTGATAATAGGCATCTAGATAGACAGATAGATGATAGATAGATAGATAGATAGATAGATAGATAGATAGATAGATAGATAGATAGATAGATAATATGCACTGATAAGGTCAATTAAAATAAAATGTGTAATTCCTCATGTCAAGAAAGGAAACATTTATTAAAAAGAAAAAGCAGAATGTTGGAGGTACTACTCTGTTCTTGAAGAGAAGTGTGTTTATACTCTGTATGTATAACTGCTGGGTCCTGGCTAGAGATGAAGTAGAACAATGATATAGGTCATGAAGATTTGACTATTTCATTTTGGCTAAGCAGAAACACAAGATGATTCACTAATATTACTAAAGTGTACCTTAAACTAAATTGCCACAAATAAATTAAACATACCTCAAAAGTCAAAGAAAACTGATATTCCAGTTATTTCCAACTCCAGTAGTTTACTTCCATGCAAGTAAAATCAAGACCACATTTTGAAAGATTAAAATGAAACTATTAATTTAAAATAGCCCACTTTTAAAAGGTGGTTCTTTAATCTTATAATGCATAGCTATAAATAATTATCAGCTTATATCTATTTCTGTCTTTATAAAACTGTTTGGCATTTGGTGTATATGAACATGTGAGTACGTGTGTGTGTGTGTGTGTGTGTGTGTGTGTGTGTGTGTGTGTGTGCAGGTATATGCTGGTCATGTCACATCTGTGGAAGTGAGAGAATAATGTGTATGAGTTAGTTTTCAACCTCCAGTCTGTGGGAGTTGAACTCAAGTCCTCAGGCTGGGTAGGGTCTGCCTATTCCATTGAGATGTATCCTCTCACCAAACCATCACTCTCATCACTGTGTTTATCAGACAGGTCTGTGTACTGTGACTTGTTGCCTTTTGGAACTACAGGATCAAAGATTAGCCAGTGTGGAACAATTTGTTTAGAAGAAATGTTTCAACTATAAAAAAGGGAAGCTAAAATATTCTTTTTACAAGATCCTCTAATAATTTGAAAACTCAATTCTCTAATTAAATATAGCTGCATTTCTTTTTCAAAATTATTTTTAAGCCCTTGTTGGTTTTGTTTTATACAATTATAATTATTTTGAAAATGACAAAATTTCTTGCTTTTAGAAATTATAACTCATAATATTGTTAACATCCAAGTAATTTTTTATATAGCAACAAAAACAGAAGCTTTCCCAGCAAATAAAATAACATTTCTCCCTACCTTGGTATATAAAACAGCATGAAGAAAATTAATTACTGAACTAACAAAAAGTATAATTTGTTAGAATTAGAAACTAGATGTGGTTGCTTTTGAAAACTAATGGCTGTATGAATAATAAGAGGAACAGCCATTTCTTCTGTAGAACTGATAGCATACAGTCCATAAACTTAATCTTGCAAGCATAGCGCACCTTTTGTATTCATTGTCAAATAAAAGAAAAATAAGTATAGAAAAGTAACTGGCTAACTGTCCCAGAGCCGCTGGGAAGAATGTCTCTCTTAAGCTGCTGTTGGGTGTAACTTCACAGTAATGCATCACTTAGTGTAAGAAAGAGATCTCTGCTTCTCAGCATATGACTCACACCAGAACTACCAATCAACTGATGCCATAAACAGAGAAGACGGAAGACAAAACAACTTCATTCAGATGATATTTACTGCTATGTCATAATTCTTACCCTTCCCTGACTCTTCAGAGAAGTCTATGAAATTATTAATGATTAATAGCTAATAACTGATAAAGAATGAACATCAAACCAATCATTGTAGAAAATACAAAAAATCAATTTCAGATGAAACCTAAAATATGACCTACGTTTAAATAGGAACTTACACATTGACCAATAGGAAATCAAGGGACAGTATTTAGACAAAAAATAAAATCCCTTTAGATATTAAAATTTAGAAGTTACAACAAAATTAAATTTCAAACTACAAAAAAAATAATTTTGTAAAGAGTTCAACATCCCAGCTGAACAGGAACAGACCAAGTTCAAACAGATTGGAAGAAATAAAAATAAAATTAACTGTTTGACTAAAATTCTTTCAATTCTTCTACCTAGGTGATGGAGAGATTCCTGGAAGGCCGTTAAATTAATTTTCTTACAGAATCAACAGAAAGTCTAATCCTTTCCCAGCAGGATATTGAAAATCCTAAGACCTAAAGGTGATTATTTCCTAGGAAACTCACAGTAATTTGTTCCCTGTTATGGTCTCCAATTCACATCAAAGCACCATACTGCATCCAAATTTCATGCTTCAAATGAAATACATAGGTCTCATAATCCAAGGCCTTTCTTCTTTCTTGTGTTTAGACTGGATTGTATTACCCTAAATAAATAGGTTCAGAGCTTAACCATATGGAGCCAATGATCAAACCGAGACCAAGGCCACCCTTAAATCATATAGCCTACTAAACGTAAGTGTTCAAACCTTGGAGTGTTTCTTAAATACTCTCTTTAAATATCTTCAGATTTGAGCACTGGAGAGAATATCTGTGGGTACAATATCATCTTTGTTTGTTGTTGATATATGAACTCATAGCTAGTTAGAATCTCCATACATAATTTCAGGATTTGAAATAAATAGTTACAGAAATCATATCAAAACCAATATAATATCAGCATTTTCTGGTATAGGTGATAAAAGGTAGAAGACCAAAGCTGTATCTTTTTGAATAATTAATGCTAATATGTGAGCAAACAAACTTCTGATACTTTTTCAAGGTATGATTACATGTATATTTATGTCTATATGAATTACTGGCTATAAACACATTATAAATGTATGTCCTATTGTAGAAAAATTGTTTATAGCATATAAGTATGCATATTTTATATACTATCTGCATTTGTAAAAATGCACAAAATGATTTGCCCTATATATCAAAATTATTGAAAGACAACAATTCTTATCCTAATGGGTTCAAGTTTCAAATAGTTGGAAGTATTATGACCTAAGTACCATTTCTTACCAGTTGCACTATAGGAAATGAGCACAACAGAGTAAAAACAAATCCAGAGTTAAACAAACTATCCAAAGATCTCACATTGATTCACGTAAAATTAGGTTTTAACTCTCCATTTTCCAAAGGATAGTGCTTTCTGAGTTTAATATCAGAAATTTCTGATTTGAGATTATAGATTTACAATGATAAAATTTGGTGAATGATTAAGGGATTCATCCCTTTGATTTTTCTTCACTTGTCTGTTTTCTAAAACAAATGTGTGATTCAGTAAATATATAAAAGGATTAGAGAAACATAGATGAAAGTCCAGAGGAGGATTCACACCTGTTCTTGATTGAATTAATCATGAACAAGGTTTAGCAAAAGCCCAATGTCAAGGATTGTTGGAAATAAAAGCCAAAGCGGGGTGCTGAGTCACAGGCATGGGACGAGAACATGGGATTGGTAGTGCAGAGTCTTACCAGAAACTCTCACCAACCATCTGACATCAGCACATCACACACACACACACACACACACACACACACACACACACACACTCACAATCACAAAGCCACCAACCATTCTCCCACCAAGTTAGTATGATAGTGAGGGGGAGGCTCAACTTGTATAGCAAAGCAAATCCAAAACTCAAACGCCAAACAAGTAATTTTAGAGAGAATGAAGTCTACACTTTATTGAAATTCTCCAGTAAGAGTGGAGAATTTCCAGTCACAGAAAGGAATGGCCGGCATTTCAGCTCATTTTGCACACAGCCAGACCTATCAACAGTTATTCTCTTTCCTTCTCAACGTCATTCAATAGCAGACTCTGATAGGCAGGTTTGATGAGCTCCTATCTAAATAAAAATGAAAACACTGAAGCAATGGAATGTAGACTACAAACACTAAAGAATAATTTATCTCATTTTCTTTTCTACCAAAGGCAATAGTGACTAAGACTGAGATGACCATGGGTGATCTTGGTTTTCTCCCAAAAGAAGCCATCAGCCCTGTCTGATCCATTAATGTTGGCATTGAATCAGTAGATTTCTCTAAGGAGGTCTCTAATTATTGAATTCAAAGTTTTGACCAAAGGGACATACTTCAAAAATATGAAGGAATTCTAACAATTATTACATGATCCACTATTTCTAAGCAATATGGAAGTAATAATCACCACAACAACAATAATAGCTCCCTTGTGTGTAAGCTACTTCAAGCTGGATTTTCTGTATTTTACATTTATCTAGAAATAGCTAATTCTTATAATGCTTCTATAAAGTGAATAGTCATAAAATTAATGTTTGTTTCATATTCCTATGTCTACTGGCAGGAATTGACCTGAAGTGATATTGCTGCTACTATTTCTGATGAAGGGAACAGCCACAGCTAACTGATGATGGCTGAAGAGGGCAGTGAGGAGGCTCAACTTACGCCCTTTCTCCATTCCAGCTTCCATTTTCAGAGGAGACAGCTGGTTTTCAGAAGATGTGTAGCCAGTGTTTACCTTCAAGTTGGCAGGATCTAGAATGATTTGGGAGGATGGCCCCTGGACATGCCTGTGAGGGGATTATCTTGTTTATGTTGATTAATCTTATAACACCTATCTTCCAAGTGGATAAAACCATTATTGAGCAGTGTAAAAAGAAAAAGAAATCTAACCAGTAGCTTGCATTTGCCTCTCTCTCTATATTTTTGATTGCAGAAGCCATGTGACCAGCTCCTTCACGCTCCTGCTATTGTGACTTCCCTGCCATAATTTGAAGGAAATTCTATAATTGAATCATTTAGAAGAAAATCACAGTCCAGAAAAGTGGAAACTACTGCATCCATTTAGTGAGTGAGCTATGGTCACCTGTTTTGATTAATGAGCAAGAAAACAAAATCAAAGGTTAGCAAATGTTGTTGTGTTATTGGACGAGAGCAGTATGGTGAATATGTAGCCACATCACTGTTTTCACCCCAGATATGCCATACTTACTTAGGAAAACATTATTTTTTCACTTTTGAGATTTTTATGCATATATCCAACGAACTGTGATTATATTCATACTCCTTACTCTGTGTTATCCCTCTTCCTTTTTCCTATGAACCTCACCATATCACCTCCATACTCCATTTAGAGAAAATGAAATCTCTTCCCCTCCAGCAACCTGATTCATTAGCTGCCTAAGAAAAGATGTGCCATCATGGGTGGCCCTTCTATCCATGATGTATTCTGGTGGATCAGTGGTAAGGGACAATTGTCTGTAATCTGTCAATCATGTTTTAAATAAATGCTGATTGGCCAGGCAGGAAGTATAGGCAGGAAAACCAGACAGGAAGTAGAAATGATACAATGAGAACAGAAGAATTCTGGGAAGGAGGAAGTTGATTCCTCCCACTCCTGTCCAGACCACCGAAGCAGCAAAATGTGATCTGCCCTACTGAAAAAGGTACTGAACCAACCACATGGCTAGCATAGATAAGAATAATGGGTTAATATAAGCTACAAGAACTAATAAGTAGCCTGACCTAATGGGCCAATCAGCTTTATAACTTATAGAGATCTCTGTATGATTTTCTTTGGGGCTTGCTGGCTGTGAGGTACTGGGCAGGACAGAAACCCCAAGCAAGTTGGCCCTCGTGTTACAATCTAGCCTTATGTAAGTATTCATAGCTTCTGTGTGTCCATGGTGGTAGCTGCTGTGTCATTTCTAAGTGGTACTGTTTAAGGACACTCTTCCTTACCTTTCAGCCCTTATGTTCTTTCCAAGTTTCTTTTCTCTCAGCCATCTGATGTTATGTTTTATTTCTGATAGTTGTTATACTTCCATACATAATTATTAGCAATTAGGTCATAGTAGCTATCTACTGGTTCCTGAACATTAATGCCTCATTAATACTGCAAATATTTGTTGGATGTACTATTTTGTTGTCAGAAATGATTAGTATGAAACATGTACCTTCTGATGAGCTGCATTCATTGCTTACATGCTTACCTGGAAAGGAAAAGTAGACTCTCCAGCTTTTGCATGGAGATCGACTTTTGCTTGGCTCCACTGAGATTCAGGGAGCCTGGTAACTTCACTCTGCTTTAGCAAGCTACCATCTAACGATGTTCTTGTGAAAACAGAGAGACGGGAATGTTCCGATAAATAATACCAAAATAGAACCTGTAGAGAAAAAGTTTGGAATTATATGCATATTCAT
Organism: Microtus ochrogaster; assembly: GCF_000317375.1. Classification (NCBI taxonomy): domain Eukaryota; kingdom Metazoa; phylum Chordata; class Mammalia; order Rodentia; family Cricetidae; genus Microtus; species Microtus ochrogaster. The sequence goes on along the minus strand of NC_022018.1, from coordinate 3,465,466 downwards.
TTAACAATCTAATGTAATTTGTCAATAATTTAAAATAGCAGGCCATCAATAAGATAACAGATATTGTAGCCCAGATTGCCCTTCCACTCCTCCTAAATGTGATGTCTGTCAAATCCCTCCCCTCAGGGCTCAGGGAACCCTGGAGGAAGGACAAAATGTAAGAACCACAGGAGATGAAGGCCAAGAAAACATGGCCTTCTAAACCAACATGATCAAAGTACACATGAACTCACAAAGACTGAGGCAGCTTGCACAGGTCTTACATGGATCTGTACCAGATGGGGTACTAGAACTAAAATAAGTGGACACATGGCCCCAACACTCACCCAGAAACCATCTCTAATTGATAACTACCAGTAAAAGAAAGTTTAATTTTCCCTAAGGGAGTGTCACTAGAGAAACTAACTACTGTTGAGGGTAGGCTGTGTGCCCAGCAGCAGACAGCCAAAGGAAAACAAACCGAGCCACTTTGATGATTCTTCATCTCATAATGTTGCATCAAGGCTTCTTTTGCCTTAATTTTAGACTTATTATATATCTTTACTTTGTTATATTTTATTTACAGATTTACCTCTCTTTTTACCCTACAGGTCCTTTGGGTGTATATTACGCCATCTCAATTTAATGATTTTTATGGGATTAAAAAGTGTGAATGTGTGAGTCTCTGAGCACATATCTGTTTCCTGTGCCTTT